>NC_056736.1:783578674-783683674 GCF_019279795.1 Protopterus annectens | reverse complement strand
CGTGGCTGTAAGCAATGCTAATTTCTGGTTAAATATGCTGACAGACAGCCTTAAAAGTGCTTAATCTGTATGGACATTGCTTAGCACCATGCCAACAGACTTAATCCTGCTTACTATTGCTTAAAATTGCTTACACCTGCTTACCCTTGTGCTAATTTCTTTAAAAGAAAAGAAAAAAAGAGGTGATAGGAAAGTGGTGAAAATGGGGGCATGCAGGGGGAAAGACAATATGGAAAGTAGCTAGGGATGTGCTTGATGGCTGTAGGGAAGGTCCATAGCTGTCCATTTCTTCTACAACAACAGCTGTGCATATATACTGAACTTAGACATGCATACCCTGAGATAGGGGTGAGGACAACAATAATGTGTTGTGAAGCCAATTAGACCAGACTACATGTGTCCAGTGGACATATGTGTGAAATGCAAAGCCATGTATGGTGTGACATTTTTTTTTGGGAACAGATTGCACTTTTTATGGGGAGATTGGGATGTTGGGGAAAGATAGTAGGTATATTTTATGAAGTAATGTGGGTAGGAAGATAGACAAGACAGCATATGGGGGTGGCATATGACACATGTGGGGGGTAAACACCTTGGATGGGGAGGAGTGTTTCGAAATCGGAAGCCCATGAGCCCCCAAATGGAAACAGTGGGACTGAGGTCCCCATCTATGGGCACTCACAACTGCACCATCACGGACCCAAAGGTGGCTGTGCTGGGGGCTGAGTAGGAGGGGGCAGGCTGACCCTCTAATTGTGCAACATGGCCCTCAATCTGATGTAGCAGATCTCCAAATTCCTTTTAGCCCTCACTATGCCCCAGTTCCCGGACCTGGCTTTAGGTAACGGTATCCTGTCCTCACCCGCTCTGGGAGGGATGAGCCCCATCCCTTGAGGAAGTCCCACCTGAAGGTGGTGCAGGACCAGTGGATGAGGAGGTCCCAGGGTGGGTCCCTGATGTGCTGCGGCCCTGTGCCATGGCCAGATGAGGTGGGAGTAGTAGGTCCGCTGGGACCGGCGTTCCCAAATGTGCTATGGTGTTGCAGGTTTAGAACATATGTGGGTTAGTAACAGTCAACACAATCCAGGGTTAGTTATAACAGCATGCATAGATATTCCCATTTGCCCAAAACAACTGATTTGGAACAGTTGCATAGCAAGCAGAACACATGCATATATAGAACCACAGTGGCCATTACAACGGCATGCAGGTTACATTGATAGCAATAGGCTACCAATGATAGTATTTCAACATGGAATATTAATAGAACCAAATTTCAATATTTTTTGAACAAATAGGGCATATGACCCAACAGTAGGTTTGGTGTAAACATACCCACTGATTTGTGTGTTGAGATTATTATTGCAGATATTGTGAGGGTGGAGAGAGAGATGTCAATTAACAACTTGTATATCCTTGTGGTACTCACAGCTTTAATGATCACTGGTCTAATCATTACTCTACAGCTATTATTACAATACCCGATGGCCATGATTTGGCCAGTGGTATGTTTGTCCACAGTGTATAATTCAACAGTCTTATAGCTACTTTCTACTTCTCTTACCTGGAAGACCTGTGGGGGCAATGTTTGTTAACACCACCTGACTGTTTCTACACATATTCCAAAAATCCTAGTTACAATTATGCATACAGCTTACTACCACTCCCAGGATTTGAACCTTAGCTGTGTCTGCTAAAAATACAACAATTTGCATTTCATCAGAGTGAGCTACTTAGAAACTGCTGTCACTTCCTTCAGCATTTTCTAAGTCTCTCTTGGTTGTACAGTCTGACTTTGTAATTGCATTCTTATACAGACATTCCTAGACATATTTTTTATGTAGCACATTGTGGGAAACAGTGGTTAACACAACATATTAGATCTTGGTAAATGCAACATGTCAGGCCATGCAATACCAGAGTAAACACAAACAGTCCAGGATTTAGACCTTTATTGCCAGGCAGTTATAGTTATCTTACTTGGAAGACCTGTGGTGGGGGGGGGGGTATTTGTTAACACTACCTGACTGCTTCTACACATATTCCCAAAATCCTAGTCAAAATTATGCATACACCTTACTACCACTCCTGGGAATCAAACCATTGCTGTTTCTGCTAAAAATACAACAATTTGTATATCATCAGAGTGAGCTCTTGAGAAACTGATGTCTCTTCCTTCAGTGTTTTCTATCTAAGTCTCTCTTAGTTTTACAATCTGACCTAGTAATTACAACATTCTTATACAGACATTCTAGACATATTTTATGTAGCACAGTGCTGGAAACAGTGGTTAACATGGATATCAGATTTTGGTGAATGCAACATTTCAGGCCATACAATACCAGAGTAAACACAACCAGTCCAGGATTTAGAACTTTATTTCCAGGCAGTTACACTTTTATTTAAATATGAGCTATATGGGACTATTGCAGTTATATTGTCTGGTTTATTCAGAACAAACCATGCACATTTTTTATACTGCCAAGTGACATTTTACTGCTTTATATTTATTTGGTATGACTACTACAAGCAGGATTGTTACTCACCAGTCTTGCAATGTAGCCTTTGCAACCTGGTGGCATGGGCTTCCTGGTTCACAGCCCGCTCAGCTGCAGCTGTAATGAAAGTAGAGAAACATTTAGGAATACCTATCCATCACATACACAGGCTGGACTTTGGTAAACATTTTTGCTATGAATACTTACACACTGCTGGGACATCTCCCCTCTCTCTTGCTTCTTGGACCCACTGTTCCAAGAGCTCCCTCTTCCTCCATTTCAAGTCGGCATAGTGGTGCTGGATCTTCTCACTAGACTGAGAGATACCAGTGGCACTGGTGAGATCATGGGCAAGACTTTCCCAGGCTTCTGCTTTATATTGGAAGCCCTGGTACTGGTCCTGCAACAGTCTCACATCAAGTTTTTTACCAGGAGTCCTACCATGACCTTGGACTCCTGTATGCTCCAGCACTGCACCTGAAAGCGCATGTCCTCTCCAACACCTGCCATACTGCCTACATGGAGAGCTACAACCAGTTATGAGCTGTATTCCCACCTGCATGGTTTAAATATTGCTGATTTCCTGCCCTTTACCATGATTGGACAGTTTTGAAAATGCTGAGCTAATCTAAACTACGGGCGCACCTGCTTAGCTAAGGTTGAGTGCTTAAAGGGGCATGTTCAGCATTGCTTACCAATGGGTTAATCCACTTTGCTGGGCTATTCATTGCTTAGTATTCATATGTACATAGTGCTTACACCAGGTCAGCATAGGCTTATGTTTTATTAGAATGGACAACCACCTGTATGGGATTGATTCATCATTCATTACATAATATAGATTTATTTACCTTCCCTGACATCCACCAATGTACTGTAATTAATTTATTCTTGTGTGTTATACTGTATGGGGCACTTGTGTTTATATGGGAGTTTCACTACTTACACTGACACCTCACATCTGGGACTAATACACTACTCTGCTTGAGAAAAATAAGTTACTTCCTACATAAATATACAATTAAATTAAAATTGTAATGTTTACACTTACAAAATGAAAATGGTTTTGGTGAGGCTAGAAAAGTGAATGACTACATGCAAGGCATACGCTCTAACCACTATACTACTGCACTTATGCTTATACTGGATGTCTATTGCTTTTTAACTTATACTGCCATTTCAGCACACCCATGCACTTATGCTCAATCTTTATTGCATATGCGGAAATAAATATTTATTTGTTGTGATTTTTACTTCATACTCTTCAGAATATCCATGCTAATGCTAAACCTGTTATTCTATCAAGTTTATGGCTTTGTCCAGATTCCTTACTCTGACAGGTTGGGAGGTATGCATTATGTGCTTTATACCCTGCCGAGAATTCATGCTTATGCTAAACCAGTCATTCTATAAATTTTATGCTTTGTAGGGATGATTGTCTTTTATGGCTTTGTCCAGATTATCTACTCTGATGGGTTGGGGGTGTTATGAGCATTCTCTCTCATTTTAAATTGCCGTACGGCAATTCTAGTGTACAGGGGGTGTGTGTATTGTGAGATCACTACACAGAACCATGTCCGTTTTGCAGCATGGCAGCACACCTTCATGAATAGGCATAGCACACTTCTGTGCTACATGGGAACGTTCCCTTCAATGCAGGAATAAGCTATTCCTGCACGGAAGTTTACTGAATCCTGGGGAATGTTAGAAGTACTAGGGCCAACAGCACAGCTAGAGTTCCCTTCACATTCAGCAGTGATACAAATGTCCTTAGGAACATCATTTCTAAAAATTGACATACTTTACTTACAGATCCCTCTATATTTGAGATGGTTGGAGGGTGCCCTACATTCTAGTACAATAATAAAAATTTGAAAAGGCTAGTTTGTTACCTGAAAAGGCACCAAAATAGGCATGTTAGTTCAGGTGCCCTTAGGTGCAGATAGTGCACATTTTGTGATTTCTTTTTCAAGTATTGATAGAACATTTTTTTATCCTGATATGGGGCAGGAGTTTCATTTTTCTGCTTCAGCTGATTGTAATAACATCAATGTGGTGTACCTCACTTTTTGCGAGCTATGCTCTTCATTCTATGTTGGTAAAACAAACCACAAGTTTAAAGAAAGGGCCAGAGACTATATTTATTGTATACATAAGGGGAACTTAGTTAATGCCCTAGCAAAGCATGATAACACATTTGGAGCTAACCACATTTTTAGCTTTATAGCTATAAATGTGGGGGGACTGACATTAGAATGGGGGATATAGAAAATGAGACATAGTTAAGGGATATTAAATGGATAATCTCCTTGCAGTCCCATAGGAGACTTGGATTAAATTAACATATCCTTCTACACCTGGTTTTAAAATCTAAGGGTTTGAGGATGAAGTAATTTCTGCATACCTATATGATGTTTTCATTTTTTAAACTTTCTCTTTTATACATTTTTAGCAGTATGTTTTTTGTTTCATGTTTTATAGACATCAGGTACCTGTATCTTTAAATATGTGATTTCTATAATTGATTAGCTGTCTAACAGATAGTGTTGTAATTCCATTTAAATGTGAATGTTGTATGTTCTCCATTTTGGTCCAAAGAAGCTATTTTATAAAGTGAAAGTGCATATCAGTATTACTATTAAAAATGTTTATTTTTAAGTGGTAGCTGTTTTATTCAGTCATGTTTTTTTTTTGTGTGTGTGTGTGTGTGTGTGTGTGTGTGTGTGTGTGTGTGTGTGTGTGTGTGTGTGTGTGTGTGTGTGTGTGTGTCTGTTCATTTACTGCTTTCTGAAGATGCACACACACACACACACACACATATATATATATATATATATATATATATACACATATATATTTATGTTCTCCTACTTAAACTACATTTGTGTACGTGATGAACAGGAATTTGCAGTTGACTGCTAAAAGCAGCTATGTGTTAGATGACAGTGTTCTACTGTCTGTGGTTTAGTTGTGTTTGTGTGTTGTTTCTACTGTTATGACATGCGTTCATGCTTGCAATTGTATTTTTATAAATGCATAGCATGTTGTACTTTAACCATCTTTGTGAAGTATAAACCATGATTCATATTACTACTCCATTCCTGCACATTCATACTTCTGATTTGTTTAACTGCATTTATTCCATGCAGTCATAGGCAATGTGGTGTCATTGCTAGAGTGCAGACATAGCTGACCATTGCAGGTTTGAATCTCAGGTCCTTCTACCTCTGTGCATTTGTCTTCCAACATGTAAAGGACTGAGTGTGAAACATTCAAAACTATGTATGCAGATTCTGTAATGTTGACTAATTTTAAATGTTACAGAACAAAACTGGGCCTTGTGTTTTAAGCAAATGCTCAGGATGTAGGAACAGCACAGGGAGGGAGGTGTGTTGATTTTTTACATTTTTTTAACTAAAATAGAAATGGTCATTGATAGAGGAATGTTCTTTTTTGATTTTTTTTTTGTTCCTTCACATTGCCATGTATACTACTAATGCAGGAATGCAGGAATACCCACCAAACATCTGTAAGGTAAGTCCAATAGTCATACAATTCCTGTGATTACAAATATTAGCTACATAAAAATATGTTTACATATGAGTTAGCAGCAAGTCATGTTTGCTGAAGATAATGTTTTGAATTGTATGTCACTTACTAGGTGACAGTCGTTTATGTGAAATTCCCACAGTGATTTTGATTGTAATACTTCACATGTAAGTTGATAGTGCTTTGTCTGCTGTTAATAATGCAACATTTGTATGTCTGGATGTGGTGCTTAGTGACTGATCTGTTGTGCATTGCCTGCCTATTCACATACAAAATGAGTGTCTGCTGTGTCAGTGTTTAGTTTGTTGTTGATGGATTATGTCTGGCAAGCCCAGGAAGTTCAACACAGTTAATGCATCTGACCATAGCACCTTTGATGGTTTGGTTACAACAAATTGTATTCTGTTTTAGAGACTGTTACACACACTGTCGTTCCTGTTTATCATTTATGTCTATGTAATCAGCATTCATCATCATTCTGTTTATATTTACAAGGGCATATATATAGTGAATGTTAAGAGACATATTTAAGGCACTGATACATTTGCAAACAGACAGTATTGCTTCTAGGACATATGTCACAGGCTGTCACTGTGGTTATGATTGTACATTATTTCTAGGGTTTTGTATTAGACTCCAGAGAGCTGATGTTGGGCCAGCCAGTGACCATGTTGCCTTGCTCAGCTCATTTGTATATAGCTTTTATATTTCCCACTGTATTGTCATCTCACTGTATCTTCATTATAACAATATGTTAATTTGTGGCTGTTCACATGACTCATTACATGTACAGACATGTAGCTTACAGATAACATTCAAACACCAACATAAATGTGCAAGGCACACATACAAAACAAAAAAACATGGAACTACTAGTATCTTCTCAGATGGCCCACTGGCCAAAGTAATGAGGCATACATCACAAGTATTAAGCACTAGAGGTCACAGTACTTGGGTTAGGTTGTCATTTTCAGTGTTTCTTTACAAAGTACACGCCTGTCAGCATTGCATGACAAAGTTTCATGGCATGTTTCTTTTCTAGTATCAGGTTATATAAGTGTGTATGCTTGTTTTGCATAATTATGGCAGATAAAAAAGGGTTTCAGGTAATGGCAGGATTCCCAGTGGTAAGCTGTCTTATCCATACCATGGCATGGTCTGGAGCAACCTGCTCACAGTCTGTGATTAGTACAGTGGCCCCGATATGGGCATGCATTGAAAACACCCATAAGTATAGATAATAGGACATGGGGAATTTGTTGTGTGCATGAAGATCCATCCTCTAGCAGCAATTATTTTTATTATACCTCTCCTACATAATCATGTTAGGCCATATCATCTGAGAATGTGATTTTAATGACACTTTCAATGTATGCTGATATACTTTTATTCTCATATGCTGACATCACATGTCAACAGGTTGGCAGTTAATGTCTGCTAGATTTCAGGTGAACACATTAGTTTGTGATTAATGTCAGCCATGATTTTCACAGGAATGTGTGATTTGATAGACATGTTGTTTTCATTGTTATGGTTTTGATTAATGATCTACATTGCATATGGATGTACACTTGACTATGGGTATACCTTATTCTATGATTTCATCCTGACAGTTTTCTGCCTGCACATTGTGTCACTGTGGGTGTGTTATATAGTCATATAGTAGCAGGTATGCATATGTACTTTTTTCCTTGTCTAGTGATTCAACCTGACAGAGCATGTGACTCGTGGATACTCACCCATCAGACATGAGACGAATGCATGCCAGACCACTGCTTGAGTCATCCAGTGATAATGTGGAAGATGGAACTACATGTGCCATCACCCCTGCTGCATCCAGGAGATGCTGCCCAGCTGACCACAAGATGATTATCAGGGACAGATCCTGGAGGTGATGAATGATGTCTTTCAGATACAGATGAGGGCACGATGGGAATTTTTTCCAGGTTTTGGCAAGGTCTATGTGGGAGTCATTCAGGGAAATAACCCAGGAGATCATTTGTGATAGTCATCCCTGTCAGGACAGACCCTCAAGAGCATAAATATTGTCTGTTTTATCTAGTTGTGTAATGCTGCCACCATGGTGTTTGCCATATAAATGATTGGACTGTACAGGAATGTTTGTGAATGCATAGCATTTTGCTGACATGCTTATGTGATACACAGCCAAATGCACACTGCAGATGTGTGATATTTAGCATTATGTTGAAGATGAAGCATGATGCTCATTACCACATTAGACTTTCATTTAACAATCTGGTGTCCATGAATTTCATTAGTTAACATGATTCTACTACTGCAAGAGTTCCGGTGTATACATGTGTGGAATTGACAGCAACTTGCAAACAACATGCTGCTTATACTCCACAAAGAACACAGTGCTATGGGTATAGTTTGTGAGTTGCCATGTCATATCTTTTCAACAAAAGGACATGTCCTTGCCCCTATGTTTTGGATCATACCTGTGCTGTCACACAACACTGCCATATTGGCTTTGTGTGTGGCATGTATTGGCAATGATGATGTCATGTTGCATCATGTAAATGTGCCTGCTACATATGGGCAGTCCTACTTTACTGAATACATAGACTGCAAATGTACCACTCGTGAATACACCATGGTACTACTGATTCATTCAGTACATTTACATTATGTCTTCTTTGGCCTAAGTTACATTTCCACATCCATGCCTTATTTACATAAATTTGAATATTTTGGAAAATGGTGTACATAGGCAATGATTTATGTACATATCTCTACACATATTCTGATCAATAGAGCAACACTGTTGTACTTTGGGACAGTGAATAGTTACTGACTTCATGTTAATGTGCTATTATTCACAGGACTGTCCTCTGTTCAGTCATACCCATGATCAGTGATATCTAACCGCAGGTGTTTATTCCACATGTTGTTTTACATTGACAAGACAGTAAATGTGTGTATGTGATACCAATTTTTAGCTTAAGTATACCTGTTGCTGTTATATGATTACACTATACACTACATAGCCATTTTTGCTGATATTGACCATGCACTCTGTCCATGTGACATACATTGGCTATTCAATATAGTTTGGGATGACTTCAACACCACCACCCCCATATGGTGCACACAGGCACAATGCGTCTTCTTAGTGCTGTCCTGCTTTACTGTTTGTTTACATAGCTTTGCTGTCATGTCCTACTTGATGCAGGTCCATGTTTTCTACCTCCCTTCCACCTTTGTAGGTATGTCATATATCTTGCACATATGCATGGTGTATGTTCACTTTTCTTGACATTCTTGTTCAGTTTCATGTAGTTGTTTTTATAGAAGTCTAACTTGTGCCATCTGTATGGGCATTAGACAGATGCAGGACATTTGCACACAAGTTGCTGGCTATTGGTTACAATACATCCTTGTTCTTGTTATACTTGTGTGTTAAATATTAACCAGGGTACTTTTTTGGTCCTCATGTGCACAACCTAATAGTTGTTATATAACATTAATTTTGGATTTCTGATCATATATTAGTACGTCATTGGTGTGTGTATGTGTATTGACACTGCTTTCCAATATTTTCTTGTTAAGCCAATGAAGATCATACATATACAGCTATACCTGTATGCTGCCATTGAAATGGCATATGTCTGTGACATATGCATTCCATTACACATCTGTTTGGGTTGCATATAGCTACTTGTATAATTAGCAGCCAGTCCGCTGCTTTTCTACAGTAATGTTGTTTGGCACTGTGCTTGGTTGTTTGCTCATCACATGCATGACCAAAGGTTCTATTCTGTCCTCTTCTGGTATTCCCCAGCATTATTTGGGCTGTATTTGCTCACCTTTGCTGTTGTTTGGTTTACACTTGCAATTTTGACAGACTACTTGGGTAATGAATTCAGTATCTAACGTACACTGTGATCCCTACCACACACAAATGCCATTGGTCTTGTACATCCGGGTATTGCTGCTACACAGTTTGCAACATGTCATACCATAATAGCGCATAGGTACATATGTATTTCTGTACTTCATCACAGCTGGCACGCTTCCCCACCTGTTTGTCAGCTTTCCATTTCCATTGCCCATGTTGTAGAGTGTGCCAGCTGTCTGAATCTTTCCTTTCCTTACTGTTTATTTCTGACCTTTGTCTTTCGTATCTTGTGATAGTCTTTATATGTGTATAGCTGCTGTAGTGTCTGTCTCCTCCTTTTTCCCTGTCTTTAGCTTCCTTCTATTCCCTCCCAAAAATGGGGCCCATTCCCACCAAAAAACATTACTCGTGTCCGTCTGACTGTCCCTCAGATTTTCCTGTTCCAACATACCTCGTGTGCGTCCCCCTTCTTCACCCATACCTCACCTCTGCATTTTTATCTCCCTATTTTCTTATGTGTGTAGGTTACCTGTGTTCCCCAAAAGTCCTGAACCCACTGTTAGCTACTGTTAGCTGTGTCAGTATAGCCATGATTGCCCTTTGCTTTTATTAATTTTTTTATTACAAATTTTACAGATTCTGTTGATATCTGCAAGTGCTAGCAAATATACATTATTAGTAAATGATTTACAGAGATATCCATGGTTGTCTCTAAGCTTACTGGAGAGATTGCTGAAGATATGCATTATTTACGAATGTCATGCACCTTACATCGGGACAGTATAACTTCTGTAACTTTGTTAATGTACAGTTAGGTTTAGGAAACATTTTTCATGAATTACGGAGTGGCTGTGACTGCTTGAGAGTGTGACAAAGCTGGTGCTCAACTCTGTCGTATGCCGAGATATACTAAGTTCACAGAGGCATGTTTACATATTATAGGATCATCCACGATTTTTGCGCAGATATCAGTGAAATGTGTCATATTACATGAACCTTACAGAATCCAGCCCGTATTCTTGAAGTTATTTGATACAGGGCCCTTAGTTAAATACATGCTTGTCCCAAATAAATGAATCGTGGTAAAATTAATTTTGCTGAATTATTTCCATTAATGCATGTTTCCCACAACAGTAATTGGTTTTGTGAATTCATGTTTTGATGGTTGACTTTATACTATTATATTTGTAATGAGTGTGGCTAATTTAGAAAACACTGGGTAACTAAGGAAACATAGTCAGGATAGGTGCAGGTTACTGCAGCATGTAGTAATGAAAAAAAAACTCACAAGACACATAGCTATACCCTAAACATATAAATATAAGACAGTTCACATTTTGGTCTGTGAAACGCTATCTAGCAGTTTAGCTTAAGGGCACTGAAGGAAACATTATTTTATTATGCGAGGTAATGAGTTACTCTTATTGGACAAAAATGACATTAGGAAATAGAAGTACCAAACTAAAAATAACTAAGGAGAAAAAGTAGGAGGAAAAAGAGAACATGAAAGAAAAAACTGAGTCTAACACAAGCTCTTTCTTTTCTAGTGAAAGACAGTTATGAAACATGTTTGTTGGAAGTAATTGACTTTTACTAATAAACTGGGCTGGTAATTCTTTAGTTATAAAACCTGAATGTGAGGTTTTAAGTTTCAGTGTATAAGCATTTTATTTCTAAGGAGTGCAGTTCACTAGGCTTTAAATTAAACAAACCATTGTCCTTAATCTCTCTATTAACCAAGTTAATTTGTTTTGGAAATCTCATCAGACATTTAATTTTTATTTACTAAAGACAGTGAAATAGAATATGAAATGAAAGAGTGCCTCCACACTTTTGCACAGCATGCATTTAGTTCAGTTGCATGTTCTCCTAGGATACGTTAGCTGATTAGTTCTTATTGTGCAGTATGATTATTGTGGAAATTATTTTACAGAACCCGAGCAGTGAAACAAAGCTTCAGCAGCATATCTAAACAAATGGAAAGCATTATTTTTTTACTTGTTTTAGGCAACATCTTGTTTTATTTGTGGTCCAGTAATGGGATGATAACAATCACCACCATCATCATTAATGGCCTTTTTCCCATTTTCTACACGGGGTCAAGGTCAACTTTTGCCATCTCTCTTAGTCCAGTGCCTATTTCTTACCTTCTTCGATAGTCATGCCTGACTGCTGCACGTCTTCTCTCATGCAATCCATCCATCCATCCATCCATCCATCCATCCATCCATCCATCCATCCATCCATCCATCCATCCATCCATTCATCCATCCATCCATCCATCCATCCATCCATCCATCCATCCATCCCTCCAAAATCATCTTCTGTTTTCTTGTGTATGTGCCTGAACCACCATAATCTGCTCTCTTTAATCTTATCTGAAATTGCAAATACTTTACGTTCTGCTCTGATTTTGTCATAACATTACAAGAGAATATGTTCCTCAAAGCACTTAGACAGCAGGGCAACCACTGTCATTTCTGGCCACTACCTCATTTTCTGTCTTGTAATTATTGTCCTTATGTACCCCAAGTAATAAGTTCTTAGGTTCATAGGTATTTACTATGGCAGCAGTATATCAACCATTGTAGGCTTAGCTGACAATGTCATTAAAGAAGAACCCTTAAAAGTGGAATAATAGTTCAGAAGACGATGGCAGGAGGAATAGTTAGTTTGTGAGATATTGACAGAATCTTTTCAGATTAAATTACATAAGAGGGAAGAGAAATAAGAAGTTGAAGAAAAGGGATAGGAGGTATAAACAAGTAACAAGGAGAACTGAGCAGCCATAAAGTTTAGGTTTGAATAGTTATACATCTTTAGCTAGTGACTCTTGGAATAATTTTCTGGCTCTGATCCATTAATCTAATTAAATTTTGATTGTTGCTAGGGTTATATACTACTTAATAGGTAGGAAAAGCGTGTCCTATAGATGGGGGAGATTCTGAATGATGAATTTATGCCTGAATCAGGACTTGTTAATATTATGTCATAGATCTAGCCAGATCTATATATATATATATATCTAGCCACACATCTGTAGATAGCAATGGTAGAGTGACAAATACAAATATGTGCACATGCACCGGTAATGGGGTTGAGACGCTCCAAACAATATACGTCATGTACGAATAGGCATACCCCCCCGCAACAGCCAAAAACGTCCGCCCTGCAATACACTAAAGTGTTACAGATCACATAAGCAGGACCTGACATGACATGTGCACATGTAAAAAGTACTATAACCCACCTGTATGATGTCAGGCCGGTATTGGTAACATAGCATGCAGTACAGTGTGGCTCCCATAGGAGATGTAAAACATGGCAGCTATCAACATCCCCAGGATACATATACACAGACACATATATGCAGATACAGCTATACATATCTATTTAGATATATGTAGATATACATGTGACTACACAGAGACACTCAGAGATATGTACAGTAGGATACATATGTAGGAGGTGCACACAATATGGAACAGCCACCATGCCTACAGTTAACACCTTAACTGGACACTGCATGGGCTACCCATACAAATCACAATCATTGCCTGCAACATATGCCCACAGAGAGGTCATAGGGTAAAACATCACACACAGGTTTGCAGAAATGGATAACCATTAGTTGTGTACTATTACAGTTTTTTATGCCATGTATTATAGCTGTTCAGACACTAACATCCATATAAACAGAGTAATGCAACTGTGCAACCATTATACTAATACAGTATACTGGAAAGGGTCACAGCTGTTGCTGTCCAGGCCAAGCCCTTCATATTGTACAATAGTAAAGACAGACTTGGCCACAGGATACCAAACTATCAACAGTAAGTAATACATGTGTATAGTTCAGCAGCCTCTATCTACACTCCATACAAAATCACTAGGTGGTAAAGACATCAGTTGACCAAATGGGATGTAACTGTTACATAAAAGGCATAACTGACACCATCACAAGCACACTGCCAAACAGAACAATCTGTATGGCAGGAGGCAGTAGGCCTGCAATAATCCTATTTATGTAAGGAAGCACACCTCTGATACCCCCCACATTTTGTAACAGGTCATTTATGGTGCATCCCCACCCAGACTCAATAATACAGGGCCACATACCACTGTTACATACATGGGCCTCTGGAGTGTATACGTGCACACATGTATTGTGTAGGTGAAGCCCACACATATATGGCCTCAGCCCCACCGTATGTGTGGGGAATACAGCAGCAGTGGACTGATGGAAGTAATGGCAGTGTGATATACTCACAGCCCAATACAGAACAACCCCTGACAGCATGTCATATGTGCAAAGCTTGGTATGTAGGTGGAGGATAGAGGCTGGAACACAGCCCCATATGTGAAAAAGTGTTGCCATAGACTAAGCAAGTCGCTGGTGTCACAGGATAGTCTGCAACATACCCTTAGTCAGGGAATTGTGGTTAGAAACATAAATGTGTGTAGCCATGTACTGATAGCACTCAACACACACACTGCCAATGAAATATCAGACACAGCACCTGTGTGGAGGAAAGACATAACATGATAGGCATATCTCTGGCCACCAAGAGGATAGGCCCACAGGTATGAGCTATGCAGACAGACAGCATTTGAAGGTAAACTAGTATGTACACACACTCACCCTGTAACACCAATACTATACAAAGCATAACACAACTCTACTCACACTCTGTCTGTAGTTCTGGAGCCTCCTACAAATATGTAGATGGCCTGAGTGTGCCAGTTCTCCTGTAAGAGGTATTGCTACCTGCTGTCTGTAATACTGATGCCCACACACAAGAATGATGTCCATCACACAGGAAAGGTAAAGGGACCACACCCACATGATGTGGGGATACATATTAGGTGGTTGCCATGACAGGGGTAATTGGAGGTACTACACAGCAAGCTGCATGCAGTTAGCAAGTGGAGGACACTGATTGGTGCAGAGGTCATCACCTGATCATGTGCACCACCTACTAAAGCCAGGCTGCAATGTATTCAAAGCAGCTCAATCCATTTACTGGAGAGAGAGAGAGAGAGAGTGAGTGAGAGAAAAAAAAGAAATGACAAAGCTCCTCAAACAATAAGCTGACATCACAGGCATTTAGCCAGCTGTCATTCAACAAGACATCATTCCCACAACAGGTATGTGAGGTATATATACATGTAATAGCATGTAGTACCTGGTCCATCATAATGGGATAGATGATGTGGAATGAGCTATATGTGCCATCAGGTGTTGTTGTAATCACGTTCAACTGAACAACTGCTATGGACAATAGTGTCTGTCCCTGTGTGTAGTGGGCCATAGCCATTTACTGTGCAGGTCAGCACCGGCAGTCAAGATGTAAGCCATCATAGTATGTGTAGTGTAATGGGAAGTATGTATATGACGTGGCCAGTAGCTGGCAGTTGTAGTAATGCCATTATGATGGACATGTGGGAGCCATGGCCCACCACTGGTAGGATACCCAGGTGCATCTGTAATGAAGCATACCAGAATGCCATAGGTGTGTAATAGGGTTACCTGCCATCGGCTCCTACATATACCCCCTTAATGTCAGGCCATGTCAATATGTGACACCTGTCTGTGTTGTAGCAAGGCAGAACAGTGCAGCTGTGCAGGAAGATGTTGTGAGATTGTGGAGCTGATGTCTGAATATACCCCATATATCGGTATGCATATGTGTACATATGTCACATATATAATATTTAAAGATATATATGTATATCACCATGTATGTCCAGAAATATACATATACCCATGTGTAGACATATATATGTGCACATATATATGAAGTCACATATATCTACACACATATAGATAAATACCGATATGCAAATGTCTACATCTGTACAAACACACACACACACACACACACACACACACACACACACACACACACACACACACGCACACACATATGTATGGTAAGACATGTTCCCTATATCACTACCACAGTGATGTGTGCTATGTGAGAGGCAGTAGCACACATAGCAATACAGAAAGATATCTACAGCTGGCAGTGTGTGCACCATGGTCGGGTATGTCACATGTTAGTCCCGTCATAGCACCACAATGCTCCTGCCTGTGAAGTCTGCTATGGGAATATGTGGAAGTATGGCAGATACACACATGGAGGTGGTCAGGATTGATAGATATAGAGGACAGTCTACAGTGAAGGTATGTGACACATGTGGTGGGTAAACACCATGGCTTTAAAACTTCAGCTTGGCCAGCTAAGAACTTGGTTATATTCAACTGGACGTATAAGAGAATTTAAGTACCTTTTATCTGCACTTTTTTTTTTAAAATACAGTATTTAATTGATTTAAACTGTGTATGAAGGAGTGTTGAAGGAATTTTTAACAGAAGTTATTCTGCTCTTCAGTAACTTGAACTGAAGCTAGTGTTGGCTGAATTTTGTTATTTGCTAGTAATTACAGGTGTGGGAGTAGCCACATTCTTTGATTTCCTGTCCTTGCATATTTAAACTGGTGCATGTGAAATAATTCCTGCTTTAAAACTTCAGCTTGGCCAGCTAAGAACTTGGTTATATTCAACTGGAAGTATAAGAGAATTTAAGTACCTTTTATCTGCACTTTTTTTTAAAAATACAGTATTTAATTGATTTAAACTGTGTATGAAGGAGTGTTGAAGGAATTTTTAACATAAGTTATTCTGCTCTTCAGTAACTTGAACTGAAGCTAGTGTTGGCTGAATTTTGTTATTTGCTAGTAATTACAGGTGTGGGGGTAGCCACATTCTTTGATTTCCTGTCCTTGCATATTTAAACTGGTGCATGTGAAATAATTCCTGCTTTAAAACTTCAGCTTGGCCAGCTAAGAACTTGGTTATATTCAACTGGACGTATAAGAGAATTTAAGTACCTTTTATCTGCACTTTTTTTTTTTTTAAATACAGTATTTAATTGATTTAAACTGTGTATGAAGGAGTGTTGAAGGAATTTTTAACAGAAGTTATTCTGCTCTTCAGTAACTTGAACTGAAGCTAGTGTTGGCTGAATTTTGTTATTTGCTAGTAATTACAGGTGTGGGGGTAGCCACATTCTTTGATTTCCTGTCCTTGCATATTTAAACTGGTGCATGTGAAATAATTCCTGCTTTAAAACTTCAGCTTGGCCAGCTAAGAACTTGGTTATATTCAACTGGACGTATAAGAGAATTTAAGTACCTTTTATCTGCACTTTTTTTTTTTTTTAAATACAGTATTTAATTGATTTAAACTGTGTATGAAGGAGTGTTGAAGGAATTTTTAACAGAAGTTATTCTGCTCTTCAGTAACTTGAACTGAAGCTAGTGTTGGCTGAATTTTGTTATTTGCTAGTAATTACAGGTGTGGGGGTAGCCACATTCTTTGATTTCCTGTCCTTGCATATTTAAACTGGTGCATGTGAAATAATTCCTGCTTTAAAACTTCAGCTTGGCCAGCTAAGAACTTGGTTATATTCAACTGGACGTATAAGAGAATTTAAGTACCTTTTATCTGAACTTTTTTTTTAAAATACAGTATTTAATTGATTTAAACTGTGTATGAAGGAGTGTTGAAGGAATTTTTAACAGAAGTTATTCTGCTCTTCAGTAACTTGAACTGAAGCTAGTGTTGGCTGAATTTTGTTATTTGCTAGTAATTACAGGTGTGGGGGTAGCCACATTCTTTGATTTCCTGTCCTTGCATATTTAAACTGGTGCATGTGAAATAATTCCTGCTTTAAAACTTCAGCTTGGCCAGCTAAGAACTTGGTTATATTCAACTGGACGTATAAGAGAATTTAAGTACCTTTTATCTGCACTTTTTTTAAAAAAAAATACAGTATTTAATTGATTTAAACTGTGTATGAAGGAGTGTTGAAGGAATTTTTAACAGAAGTTATTCTGCTCTTCAGTAACTTGAACTGAAGCTAGTGTTGGCTGAATTTTGTTATTTGCTAGTAATTACAGGTGTGGGGGTAGCCACATTCTTTGATTTCCTGTCCTTGCATATTTAAACTGGTGCATGTGAAATAATTCCTGCTTTAAAACTTCAGCTTGGCCAGCTAAGAACTTGGTTATATTCAACTGGACGTATAAGAGAATTTAAGTACCTTTTATCTGCACTTTTTTTTTTTAAATACAGTAGTTAATTGATTTAAACTGTGTATGAAGGAGTGTTGAAGGAATTTTTAACTGAAGTTATTCTGCTCTTCAGTAACTTGAACTGAAGCTAGTGTTGGCTGAATTTTGTTATTTGCTAGTAATTACAGGTGTGGGGGTAGCCACATTCTTTGATTTCCTGTCCTTGCATATTTAAACTGGTGCATGTGAAATAATTCCTGCTTTAAAACTTCAGCTTGGCCAGCTAAGAACTTGGTTATATTCAACTGGACTTATAAGAGAATTTAAGTACCTTTTATCTGTACTTTTTTTTTTAAAAAAATACAGTATTTAATTGATTTAAACTGTGTATGAAGGAGTGTTGAAGGAATTTTTAACAGAAGTTATTCTGCTCTTCAGTAACTTGAACTGAAGCTAGTGTTGGCTGAATTTTGTTATTTGCTAGTAATTACAGGTGTGGGGGTAGCCACATTCTTTGATTTCCTGTCCTTGCATATTTAAACTGGTGCATGTGAAATAATTCCTGCTTTAAAACTTCAGCTTGGCCAGCTAAGAACTTGGTTATATTCAACTGGACGTATAAGAGAATTTAAGTACCTTTTATCTGCACTTTTTTTAAAAAAAAATACAGTATTTAATTGATTTAAACTGTGCATGAAGGAGTGTTGAAGGAATTTTTAACAGAAGTTATTCTGCTCTTCAGTTATTCCCAGCCACCCGCCCTGTTTTTGTTTTGGTGTTAATCTTAGTGGCATTGAAACTGCCCGCCCCTCAGTCTGCCTCTGGGCCCATCTCATTTGCTCACTCAACTGAGTGCAGTGAGATCATATTCTGATTTCAGGCACTCCTACTGTGTACAAAGAGAGCATCTGGGAAATAAAAAAAAAAAAAAAAAAATAATTAAGCTTATTTCCTGCCTTTCTTGTTAAGTGGTACAGACTATTTGTAGGCTTCTGAGCCCCCAAGCCCTTCTGTGTTTGAGGGAAGCCTTCTAGCTTGTTTTTTTTCTTATAACTAGCCAGTTTTCTAATTTCTGCACTCAAATCTGTTTCTTTGATGTCAGCACTTGTTCAGAAAAAAAAAAAAAAAAAAAAAAAATTTCATCTGCTTTTACTGTAGTTGTGTTTTTACCTACTTCTTTTTACTTTTGCATCATCTTAAAATACTCAATTGTATTTATTACTGCTTGGTGTAACTCATTCTAAGCCTTTTGGTTTAAACACTTGGGCTTCGGACCAGTTAGTTGTTTTGCACTGGGAGGGTTTGTGGTCTGCACTGTTGTGGCAGAACAGGTAGCTTACATCCTTCTAGGTTGAGAACTGCTGATTGAGGGCTCAGTGTCTGTTATTCTAAAAGTGTATTAATTCTGGTTTAAGCACTTGGGCTTTCAAGCCAGTTATTTTACATTAAGAGGGTTCGTGGTCTGCACTCTTGTGGGAGGAGAGGCTGGACTCTGCCCTTCTGAGCTGGGAATTTCTGGTTAAAGGCTTATAGTGCATGCATATCTGAACTGTTTCTTACTGATGTTGAGTGCCTTGTTTGCTGTGGCATAGACTGGATTCGGGCCTGCTGGATCTAGCTTTGTTTGTGTAACTTGAGCACTAATCCAGACATTCTCTAAAGTATTCAATGGTATTTATTACTGCTTGGTTGTAACTTGATTAAAGTGTAGCTATCATTCAAGTCTTTTGGATTAAGCACTTGGGCTTCAGACCAGTTGTTTTACATTAGGAAGGTTTGTGGCAAGCACTGTGGTGGCAGGACAGGTAGCTTTCATCCTTCTAAGTTGGGAACTGCTGATTGAGAGCCCAGTGTCCAAGTGTATTAGTTCTGGTTTAGGCACTTGGGCTTCAGGCCAGTTATTTTACATTAAGAAGGTTCGTGGTCTGCACTCTTGTGGGAGAAGAGGCTGGACTCTGCCCTTCTGAGCTGGGAATTTCTGGTTAAAGGTTTATAGTGCCTGAATATTTGAACTGTATCTTACTGAAATTGGTTCACCTTGTTTGCTCTAGCATAGACTAGATCCAGGCCTGCTGAATCTAGCTTTGTTTATATGCTTGTTGTTTGTTTGCTTGTTATTTCCCTGGAAGCTAATTCCACCTAATACGCAACTTCTCAGCACTTCTGTGGATCACTAGTGAGATCTGCATTGCTTACTGTACTTATTTCCTTGTTTCACTTGAAAGAAAGTTACTGTTTGTCGTTTTTGCATTTAGTTACTTGTAACACATTGCACTCAAGTTACCTGGCACTTGCTCACTAAAGCAATTATATAAGTCAGCACTAAAAATTAAAAGCACTACACCCTCACTCCCCACTGGCCCTTGTTTTCAATTAAGGATTTCCCAATATTATTCTAGCATGTCCAAAGGTCATTGTCAATCTCCTCTCCGGTCCAGCTGGTGAATCTGGGAATCTTGAGGCAATGTTATAACTGCCTCATGTACACAGACAACCCTCTCCTCCTCCCACATAACACAAATACTTGTAGAGATGCAGCTATTTAGCCAAACTGGAGGCTGAGCTCTCTCAACTCAGGACTGGCAAGACCAGACAGGAGGAGAAGGCAACTACACACACCACAAAACCAGCCTCACATAATGCTACCACTCCACTGAATCAAACACATAAACACACAAAGACATACTGAGGCTCTGAGTAAAAATTTACCTAAACAGCAGAGGCCTCCAAAGCAGACACCCAAACAACTGCTACCTCAAGACACCCCACAAGCAACACATAAACCACAAAAGCAGTGTGCAAAGCAGTCACAGCCCTTAAGGCCAAATACAACACCAAACATACTTGTCATAGGTGACTCCATAGTCAGACACACTGACGTCCCACTCACCAGGCTGAACAAGGAGAGGGTCACAGTAAGCTGCCTATCGGGCTAGAATCCGCCACATAACACAAGCACTGGTCACTCCACGGCAAGTACAAATATGACACAGTCATTGTCCATGCTGGTGTGAACGACCTGAGGCACCTCCCTGGACTACATGAAAAGAGACATAGAGGAGCTCTCTGATTATGTAGCCCAGGCAGGTATGACCCTAACCCTGAGCAGTATCCTTCCTTCACCAAGAATGATGCCACAATATAGAGACAAGATGATCAGCTTTAACAATTGGCTTAATGTCTGGTGTCATTCAGAGGGGATCCAGTGTCTGTCTGCCTGGGATGACATGCTTGACATGCCACGCTGCCGCAAGGGACGGCATGCACCTGTCAACCCTGGGATTCCGGATATTGGCTAAGGCTCTTGCCACCCCCATAGTGCCTTTTTAGGCAAGGCTCAAATTCTAAACCTACCACCCTAGAAAACAAAAATGGGAAGAAACTGAGGGTAATGCTGCTCAATGCCAGAAGTCTAAATCTCAAAATGCACCCACTCCAGGCCCTTCTCAGTATGGAGATCATCGATGTCTGTGCTCTAACTGATACCTGGTTCTAGGCTCCTGAGACCACCCGGCACTATTAGGTTTTACCTCATATCATGCGTTCGGCCCCAAAACCCAGACCACACCACAAAAGGAGGGGGTGTATCCATATTCATAAAGGATACCCACACCTTCAGGTTGGTGGCAATGCACGAAGCTTCGGAAACCATCCAGGTGCAACTAACTATAGGCAAAACTGCTCTACAAATTGTAGCATGCTACAGGCCACCCTCTCAAACTCAGGAACCCCACACAGCCTTCCTGAAGACACTGGAGGGTATAAATGTATCTCCAAACACCATCATATTGGGTGACTTCAACTACCGAATATAGACTGGGAACATTACTCAAGCCCTAACTTTCTAGCCCAACGGTTCCTGGAGTTCATAAATTCAAATGCCATGGAACAGCTAGTCACTGTTTCCACGAAAGGAGAAAATATACTAGATCTCATTGTCACAAACATGGGGACAAAATGCTCCACACCGGAAGTATATCCCTCATTGGTGAGATCTGATCATAAACTAATCTCACTGGAAATCCACATCCCGCCCCTACCCCAAACAAAAAAGACCATAGTGAAGAACTTCTCTAAAGCAAACTTCACACTACTCAAGACTGGTGTAGTATCCTTCAAGGCCCCTGAGCCAGAGGAAACCACAACCCAAGCTGTGGAAGCCCTTACAAATGCCTTCTATGAACACCTCCAGGACTGCATGGATCAGGCAATCCCAAATAAAACCAAGACTCTTTCCACAAAGGGCAAACGTCCAGTCTGGTGGACCTCAGCTATTAACAAACTTTACAATAAGAGGAGAAAGCTATTACATGATAGAACAAAATCCATAAAAGGGAAGTCACCCCTGATCATTATTAGTAAAAAAATACGAGCACTCATAAAATCAACTAAGGCCAATTTTGAGAGAAAAATTGCCATGGATTCAAAGGACAATCATAAGTCCTTTTTCAGCTATGTTAGGAACCTGGGTGGAAACTCCCAGATATGCTCAGAATTAGTCCAAAATGATACAAAAATCACTGAACCCACAGACATTGCCAACATACTGGCAGACAGGTTCAGTGCAAACTTCACCCCTCTCCCCTAAAGGAGAGATAACTATCCCAGCCGAGTGTAGCCTCCCGGACATCTCAAATGCGCAGGTGAAAGCTGCTCTCTCTAAAGCTAAAAACACAGCATCAATGGGACCGGATGGTGTCCCCGGCTGTGTGCTACACGAGCTAAATGAGGAATTAACCCCACACATAAGGCAACTGTTTAATCTCAGCCTTACCACAGGATACGTGCCCAAGGAGTGGCGTACGGCAACTGTGGTCCCACTCCACAAAGGTGGTGCCTCTATAGACCCTGGTAATTACCGCCCCATAAGCTTAACAAGTCTAGTCTGCAAAGCTATGGAGAGGATCATAATGGAGCTCATAAACAAAGATATAGGGGACTTGCAGACATTGGACCCGACCCAGTTTGGCTTTGTCAAGGGAAGATCATGCCTTTTGAACTTGGTCGACTTCTTCGAAACAGTCACCAAGGCCATTGATGAGGGAAAGGCAGTCCATACAGCCTACCTTGACCTTGCAAAGGCTTTCGACACAATACCCCACTCGGGTATTGTAGAAAAACTTACCAGCTTAAATGTAAACCCATATGTCACAAGATGGGTTGCAAACTGGCTTAAGGACAGAACCCACAGGGTTAGAGTTGCTGGCTGTGTCAGACTCCAAGCCGGTCACAAGTGGTGTCCCACAGGGCTCGGTCCTTGGCCCCTATTGTTTGGCATCTACTTCTCAGAAGTACAGGCCAGCATGGGAGGACTTTGGCTGACAAAGTTTGCAGGCGACTGCAAACTGGGCCATAGTGGAAAGTGCATCGGACACAGATATCCTTCAGAAGGGACTCACGGAAACAGATAGCTGGTGCCAGAGCCATGGCCTGAAGTTAAACGCCAAAAATGTATAGTCATACCCTTCGGGAAAAACAAGGTAACCCCAAGCTACCATATAGGTGGCAATCCACTAAGCACAGAAGAGGTTATCAGGGACCTGGGGACCCAGGTTGACAGTGACCTTTCTTTTGACACTCACATTGCTAAAGTGGTTAGAAAGACCTTCTACATTGCCCACCTGATCATGAAGGGATTCACATCCAGATCTAGTGAGGTCATTGTTCCCCTGTACTCTTCACTTATCAGACCAATGATCGAGTACAATGCCCCATTCGGGATGTATCTCACCAGACATCTGCAGCAATTGGAGAGACCCCAAAAGTTCCTCACCAAAAGGATAAAGGGACTCCAAAATCTGTCATATGCTGCCAGATTGAAGAAACTCCAGCTCTATTCAGTCGCATACCGTCTGCTCAGAGGTGACATGTGCCTGACATACAAGGCCATGTCCAACCCGAATTAATGGACATGCTCCACCTAAAAAATCCAAATCCACCAAAACCACTAGAGCAAGCGACTTAAACCTTAGCACGGATATAAATAGGACGTGCTGGAGGGATAGATTTATCACTCAGAGACTCCCTATGCTGTGGAATAAAATCCCGGTCCATGTGAGGCAGAGCACCTCGCTGACTCTGTTCAAGAGAAATCTAGACCTGTGGATGGGAGATTGTAGGTTTACCCCGGGAATCATCTCTGTGTCACTGCTGGACAGAGGCACAACAAACTAATGGGCACAGTATTTTTTCATATAAGGGGTGGCGTAAGCCACAAAAATTTGGGCTAGGCTTATAAATGCCTTAGGGCAGATAGCCTAGTATAAACCTATGAACCTATGAACCTATGATGGTGTGTGTAGTCTGTGATGTGGATGCACCATGGTCCCCATTATGAAGACAATGGGAAGAAAGCTCCCACCAACTCACACTCACAACAGCAGTCCACACCTTGAAGGTTCCAGGTCTGGTGGCTGAGCAGGAGGAGCATGTTGGCCATGTGAATGTGTACTGGTTGCCTCAGATGGCTGTAGCAAATCCCTCATGTGGCTGTGGAGCCTAGTATGAAACAGGCTCTACACCTGAGCTCAGGGGACAGGGACATGTTGGTTTGTGTCCGAGGGGGGTGGACCAACATCCTCTGGGTGGTTCCACCTGAAGGTATGGCTGTAACAGTACAAGAGGAGGCCCCAAGTTGGCAACACATGTGATGCCGCCAGGTATCCTGGTCAAATGGGTGTGGGGAGGTGGACCATCTGGCCAATGGAACATATACATGTTATTGTGTCACTGCCATAGTACATATGTTGGTATTAAGTCTACACAATCCTGGTACATATCCAACAGCATGCATAGAACCTACCTATAACACAGACTGTCAGATGTGCAGCAATCTCAGAGCAGCCATACCACTGGCATATATTTGACCATAGTGGCCCTGACAATGGCATGCAAGTAAATAGTCAGTTCCAGGCTGGCAATATTAGTGTCCACACAGGGGAAATGGCTACAATCACCTAGTAGAAGCTGTGTTACACTACACAATCTGTCCAAATGGTAGTTAAGCTGTAGCCATACCTAATGAGTTGTGTGTATAGTCTGTTGAAGCTGATATGATGGGGGGGGTGACAGAGATGTGGCTGGAAGCATATACACAGGGCCAATATTGACATGTTGCTGTGATAACCTCATACATGTACTGTTGTAACAGGGTTTGTTGCAACATGTGTCCTATGAGGGGTATGAAGTCAGTACCTGTCAGGACTTTCACCATCTACAGACTGCAGTCCTCACACTACCTTCTGCAGTGCACAGATACATGCGCAGTCGGTATCACATGACACCAAGGGCACAACACATTGCCCAGTGTGCAGACAACTATGCTGATGCAGATTCCTCATAAACATAGTACTGACATGGCAGGTATTACAACATGTAGGACAGCCATATCCACACACACACACACACACACACACACACACACACACACACACACACACACACACACACGCACACACACACACTCTGTTAAACCAACACTACTCCACATGCAGTATAGCAACACTTACAGTCTGTAGTCAGATCAGGCACCCCCCCCCGTGTGTTGCCCTGTTTCCACAGTGTAAGTTGTTAGAGGTAAATCCCCAATCCATCTGAGATGCATTTTGCCAAATGGCAGATCTAGTTCCTGCCCATAGTGGATGTAAAGGGCCAACACCAAAATGATGTTCCTAGATATTGGTGTGTGTTACCATGCAATTCACTACGGGAATGTTACCACAGCTGTTCCACATGCACTCAGCTAGAGGAGGGCTGGAATTGGTGCAGAGACCATCAGCTGATCATGGCCATCACTTACAAAACACAGGCTGCTGCCTAGCAAAGCAGATGCACATCCCACATCCACCAGACAGGGTGTGGGTGGGACAGACAGAGATAATGTATGTCAGGGAAGGTCTGGGTGAGTAAAACATAAGCATGTGTGTGTCACACACCTATCAGTCTGGGGTTTCAAACACCTGCCTGACTATGCATAGCTATCATATGTGTATGCAGTTGTTGCATGCGCTACATACATGTTGGTGAGCTGTCCTGATGCATATATGCTGGTGGGTGACATTTGCAAAACTGTTTGATAAAGTAGGTGTAGCACACGGGCCTGTCCACATGAACAGGTGTCAGCGTCAACACAGCCACACTCTGTAAGGGACTCATACACATTGCCACACTTGGCAGAGTAACAAATACACTTCCTAACCATTTACCTTGCCACAATACAGTAATGCATAGGTATCCATTCACCCAAAGGGGTTATCCTGGGGTCCTATGGTCAAAGGGTATGTGACGGTATCTGACATTAGAGAGCATGCTTCAGTACGCCAATGGTGGCAGTACTGGGTGTGAATGTGGTCGGAAGCATCATACACCACATGCACACAGACACAGGGTGCTAGCACTGGCGTGCTTGTGTGCAGTGCTTTACGGGTGTGTAGTGGTTGATGGTGCCAGATGGCTGTACAAGGCTGGGTGAGGGGTATACCTTGGCATCAGGCCACATGAGAATGGTCTGCATTATGGCTAAGGGGTGTAGTGTCTGGGATGGACCACACAGGTGGGTATAGTATTCACCATCAAGTCTCCTGGTTTGCTATTGTGCATGGCCAGTGCTGTGCAATGCTTGGCATGTATGTGTTCTATACACCATGACATAGACAGTGTTTGGAATTGGCACACATCCCACATTCAGGTACAGTGGCATGTGGAAGTGCACCTGGTTTGTCTGGCCCATGTTGTGTACACAGAATGTTATCATCAGATATGACAGTCTCACCCTCATGTGGTGGGGCCAGGTAATGGACAGCAGGTTGACCCTGCATCTACACTGATAGCATGCTACAGGTATTCCCTGGTGTCAGTGGCATCAGTCCACACAGGGCATGTGTGTAAGGCATGGTATATCCTTTCTGGATCACATGTGATGAAACCACAGTTGATGCAAGCATCCAGTGGGAAACATAATGAAGGCGTACTGTCTGCTATTATGCAGCTATTGTATTGAAGGACAGGGTGCCATGGCCTCTTTAGGCCACTGCAGTCACACCATAGTTACTATCAGTCGCCAATATGCAGTGTACTACACACATCATAGCTGTTGCCTCACCATGTGTGTGTGTGTATGAGACACGGGTTGTGAGTGTGCTCTGGGTAATACTGGGGTTGCTAACTGTGATTGCCTGGCCTTGATGTCACATGTATGGGTATGGACATGCACCCCAGCCTCTCGGCTATTTCACAGCTGTTTTCCCTGTACAGTGGACATTGTGATATGTACTAGGGTCACCATATAAGAAAATTGCAAAACCCACTCCATATTGTGTCCAGGTGTCACACGCACTCCTCCACACAGGATATGAGGTACAAACACACACACCTGTCATGCCCGGGAGTAGAACCCTACCTAACTAGTTTTTACACTACAGCACTACACAGTTATAGTATGCACCACGGTGATTACTGCAGAATTTCTTCCCCGAAGGTGTATATGATATTGGCTGACTTCAGCAGGATTGCCAATGTAGGGCATTTGACATATACTGAGTGTGACTAGCCTAAAATGCATTGCTCCCTACACAGACAGTGGAACACTCACTAAACATCCAGAACAGCCATGGCTGGATATAGAACCCTACCAGAGTTTTGAATCACACTTCAACAGTACGCAGTTATGACACACACTATGGCAATTACTGTGCTACAACCTTCCCAGAGGTATAATACTAGGTGGATGACATCAGCTGCCTTACCAAGGTAGAGCATTTAAATTGTAGGGGGTGTGCCTACCCTACAAAACATTGGTTTCTGCACAGACAGACAGACACACACAGTTGTTAAGGCTGGGGTTAGAACTCCTAGTTGACTAGTTTATCATACTACAGCAGTACACAGTTACAGCACACGCCACAGAGATTACTGGCTTATTACTTCCCCAAAGGTGTATTACATAGTTGATGACATGGGCACACTTGTCAAAGCAGACCGTTGGAGGTTTTAGTGTCTGTAAATGGACTAAAAAGCATTGCTTCCTACCCGGGCATTGGAACACACACATAAACACACATACATCCATACTTGCCATATCTGGGAATAAAACACCTACCTCACTAGTTTATCACACTACAGCATTACTCAGTAACAGGAAGCACTATGGAGATTACTGGTCTATAATTTTCCAGAGGTGTATTACTAGGTGGAAGACATCAGCTGCCTTGCAAAGGTTGAGCATTTGGATTGTGGGGACCACAGCCCCCATAAAAAGCACTGCTTTCTACACAGACAGAAAGACTAACACACAGTTGCCATATCTTGGAATTGAATTCCTACCTAATTAGTTTAGCACACTACAGTGGTACACAGTTACAGGATGTGCTATGGTAATTACTGAACTACAGTCTTCACAGAGGCGTATTTCTAGGTGGATGACATTAGTAGGCTTGCATGAAAATTGTTGGGAGCGTGGCTGGCCTAAAAAGCATTGCTCTCTACACAGATATACAGTTGCCATATCTAGGAATAGAACTTATACTTAACAAGTTTAGCACACTATAGTGGCACGCACTTACAGGACATGCTACAGAGACTACTAGGCTATAGATTCCCAGAGGTGTATTGCTAGGTGAATGACATCAGCTGCCTTGCAAAAGTTGAGCATTTGGATTGTGGGGAGCATGGCTTGCCTAAAAAGCATTGCTCTCTACACAAACAAACAGTTGCCCTGTTTGGGAATAGAACTCTTATCTAATAAGTTTAGCACATTACAGTGGTACGCAGTCACAGGACGCACTATGGAGATTACTAGGCTACAGCTTCCCAGAGGTGTATTACTAGGTGGATGGCATCAGCTGCCTTGCAAAAGTTGAGCATTTGGATTGTGGGGAGCATGGCTGGCCTAAAAAGCATTGCTCTCTACACAGACTGACACACACAGTTGTCATATCTGGGAATAGACCTTCTACCTAACTAGTTTAGCATACTACAGTGATATGTAGTTACATGATGCACTACGGCGATTACTGGGCTTCAGTTTTCCAGAGGTGTATTACTAGGTGGATGACATCAGCTTCTTTGAAAAGGTTGAGCATTTGGATTGTGGGGAGCGTGGCTGGCCTAAAAACACACACACAAACACTCACCATGTCTGGGAATAGAACTTCTAACTAGTTTAGCAAACTCCAGTAGTTAGCAGTTACAGGATGCGCTATGGAGATTACTAGACTATAGCTTTCCAGAGGTGTATTACTAGGTGGATGACATCAGCTGCCTTGCAAAGGTTGAGCATTTGGATTGTGGGGACCGTGGCCCCCATAAAAAGCACTGTTTTCTGCACAGACAGAAAGACTAACACACAGTTGCCATATCTAGGAATTGAACTCCTACCTAATTAGTTTAGCATACTACAGCGGTACGCAGTTACAGGATGCACTATGGTAGTTACTGAACTACAGTCTTCACAGAGGTGTATTTCTAGGTGGATGAAATTAGCAGCCTTGCATGAAAATTGTTGGGAGTGTGACTACCATAACAGGCATTGCTGTCTACACAGTCAGACAGACATGCACATAAACACACACCGTTGGCACGTCTGGGATTTGAACCCCTATGTAACTAGCTTATCACACTAAAGCAGTACACAGTTATGGGACATGCCACGGCGATTATCAGGTCACAGCTTTCTAAAAGGTGTATTTCACATTGGATGGCCTCAGCAGGCTTGTCATAGTAGGGCTATGGGGAGGGCAGTGTGTGTGCATGGGCCATTACCCATTCATCTAGGGGTTGACACACCACATGCAGGCACACACAGGGTCATATTTCACAGGTAAGTGTATGCAGTGGCTCGATAACTACTTTCTTGTACAGTCATGTTGCACAGCTGGCATGTGCACTACATAGTCTGTACTGCTGACAGATACTGGTGGCTAGTATCTGCAGTGAGTGTCATCTGTACCTCATGTGTTTGAGGCTTTTGGCTGTGTGCTGGGTGAGACAGGCCTGGATGACTCCTTGTCACAGTCACCCTCTTCCACATATCTATGTCCATCTACCTTTTGCTTATTATAGTCTGTTGTCCATACATATATGTATGTATTCCTATCCACTGTGTGTGCAAGGCATGAGTGGTGCATACTGATGAGTGTCTGCACTAACAACTGCAACTGCCAGATATGTCTGGTCCACTGGTGCTTGCAGACATGGCCTTTATGTGTTTGTGTGGGCATGCCCTGTGTAACCTTTCAGTATGTTGTTGACTTACATTGCCTTCATTTCTCTATGTGTATGAGCATGCTCAGTATGGCCGTCTGTATTGCATGTGTGTCATGTCCAGGTAGTTCATACTGCAGTACTGACATTTGTGTTGTACACCGACAGGTCGCATGCTGTCTCAGCAGGGTATCTATCGATCAGTTGGCATTGACTGTTACTACATTTCTGCATGGGGAAGCACACCTGACTATTTATACATTTCTACACAGGATTGGGGGGGGGCACACCTGACTGTTACTATGTGTCTACATAGGATGGGGGCAGACACCTGACATTTGTTCACATTTGCTAGGACTGTACTGGTATGTTGGGTACTCCAATTCAGTCTGTGGTCTTACCTATTGCACTGGCTAGAGGCATACAAATGTATTACAGAACTTAGCTTATAATTACCTAAATATTCGTGTCTGACTTCCTAGCCTTCACAATTGACATCTCACTGCCTGGCCTGCTGTAGTCAGTCTGTGTAGGCCTGGGGGGGGGGGTTGCCCACAGGCCTCATTCAGAGGCCATAGCACAACCTCTGTTTGTGTTTGTCTACACCTGTCCTGCTGGCAGTGACTGTTGTTGGGTGCTTACTTTGTGGGTGTCCCAATATTGAAGGTGGTGCTGCAGGGCTGCCTGTGTTGGATGCACATAGTACACTCCTTACACATGGCTAGGCACAGGTAGTGTAATGTTTGGCATCCCTTTTACTGTATGTGAGAGTCAGAGACAGGTGTTATTCCCTGGGTTCTACCCGTGTCACTGTATGTGCTATGCATTGCCTCTTTGCCAAGGCCAGGGCATACTGGGCATGCCTCCTTCTGCCTACTGGGGCAGGCTCAGGTTGTTCCTCCTCCAAGTCACTCTTTGCCCGTGCAGGCCTTGGCAATACTGGGGGGCTGTGTGGCCCTGTCCCATGCTGTTCCTGCTGCAGCTGTTTCCACAGGATCATATTGTGTAGCATGGCACATACAAGGACAATTTGGGTACATGTAGCTGGTGAGTACTGCAACGCTTCACTGGATGTGTCCAGGCACTGGAACCATGACTTGAGCATCCCAAACACATGCTCTATTATCATTCTTGTTTGTGCGTGTGCCAACCCAAGTCCTTGCTCCCTTACTCTAAAGCTCCAGCCCACATCCCTAACACTAAAGTCCCTGATTACTCTCTAAACCTAAAACTCCAACCACTCTCCCTAATCCTAAATTAACTGATTAATCCCTAACCTTAACCCCCCATCACTTCCTAAAATTAAAATACCCTTCCCACTCTGTAAGCCAAAAATCCTCCTTCCTGTGGCGGCTTGTCTGGACTCGTATTTGAGTTTGAATACATGCAGCAGATTACATGAGCTACAAGGTGCCCAAGTCCCTGGCTTCAAGACAGTGAATTTTAAGCTCCTGGGATTCAAGCATTAGCACTGTTCCCTGAATACCATAATGTACAAGAATATGAATACACTTGACCATATAATTTTCATATCACAACTGTGTCTTATTAATCATACTAGTCCCAGACTTTTGAAATGAGCACTGATGAAATTGCTATGTACATTCCATAATAGGAATGGTGTTATAACTACAAAAGATCAACATTCTGTTCTTTAAGAAATACTTATTAGTGCATTAGGACCACAATGTTAGTGTGCAACCAAGGCTGCAGTTTGTTTGCATTGCATATGCAAATCAGCAAGAAAGAGTTAAAAATGCTATTACAATTAAGAAGCCATAATATAAAGCATGAAAGCAGTCTAGGGAAACTGCTGTTCAAACCATTTAGGCAGATACTGTAAATGGAGCAAGTCTAGTTTATTGCTATGCAAATAAATCAAGGGATAATATTAGTGGTACACAGTTAATGTTGTATTCAAATGCTTCTTAGAGTCATACCCACACACGCATACACACTCAGGTGCACACACACACACACACACACACACACACACACACACACACACACACACACACACACACTTGTACAAACAATTTTGTTTTTTTTAATTTTTTTGTTAGCCAGGAGAAATGATCTAGTATATGAAGCTTTTTAAATTTATCAACCTACTTTTATTGTCATAAAATTTATTGATGCATTTTTGTCTTAAGTTATTTGACTGACTGACATTTTTATCAACAGATAATGTCATCTAAAATGTTTAAGCTAAAGAAAATGCACTGAAAATAAACGTTTTTCAGGGGACCAAGCCCTCCTCCTACCCCATGTGGGATGCTTCACCTGCACACACCCCTTACTTAAATATACTAACTCCATGGGTGAACAACCACAGAGAAAGTCAATTATGGCAACAATGATTCACTGTGTGGGGTGTTTTTTTTCATTTTTCTGTGGTTCTATGACCATGGAGTAAGCATTTTATATATATATATATATATATATATATATATATATATATATATATATATATATATATATATATATATATATCCATATATGTGTGTGTGTGTGTGTGTATGTATGTATATATATATATATATATATATATATATATATATATATATATATATAGATAGATACATACACACATATACAAGTATATATATATATATATATATATATATAATATATATATATATATATATATATATATATATATATATATATGTATATATGTGTGCACACACACACACACACACACACACACACACACACACACACACATATATATATATATATATATATATATATATATATATTACATATACTTTTGAGACCATACTACATACAGACGTAATAAGGAGCTCCAAACTGACCCTGATAGTTATGTGGATAGCAAACTGGTAGAACCCATGTGATGGTAGCAGGTGTGGCCGTAGTAAACATAAAGGTGACCAGTGGTGTTTCTCAGGATTCCATGCTGGGATCCTGCTATTCAATATCTGCTTCACAGCTCTCCAAATTACAAATGTGCATCTCTGGGTAACTGTATTTGTAGATGACTGCAAATTTGGCATCATCCTCTATTCCCCCAGACACATACAGAAACTCCAACTGAAACGCACCCATGTCATCAGCTGATGCTCAAAATATGGGTTAAAACTAAATTCTCCAAAAGTGCAATCAGTATCAGCACATTTGGAAAACAGTCCCTTCAGCCATCTTATAATATAGACATTCCCCCAGATTCACTAATCTTCCTTGCAGAACTAGTTTAGTCCTGCATGGAAGTGCCCGTTTAGGAGCAAGACAGCAGCGCGCCATGCATATTAACAAGGCGCGCTGCTCGAGTTCCTAGGCTTATACGGAGCATGTACGAGTGCAGGGGGCGTGAACACGCCCCTGAAATGCAGAAGATGTTAAGAAATGAGCAAGATCACTCATAGGTGTCCTCATATCCCCAACAACAGTCCCCCATGTGTACAACAGCAACAGTACATATAAATGAAAAAAAGAAACCTTTTTATTTATTTTTTTTAAATCCGAGTACAGCTAACTGTAGGTGTGTGGGTGTGGCCATTGCTTAGCTATGGTTATAGCAGCTTAAAAGGCTGAAGAGGATAACAAGGAAGATTATCAGAGTATAAAACGGCTTGAGGGTAATGTTGAGTGCAAAAGAAAAAATAAACTGAAAGAAATATAATTGCACTCAACTTACACAACCAAAAACTTTTAATAGAGCAAAACACAAAACACAGAGTAAGTGCTTTTGCGACCACAAACTGTCACTTCATCAGACAACTGAAAACTGAGATGTAGCATCATTATATACACCATTAATTACATCATTAATTAGTCAGCTGATGTAATCAAATGAGAACATAGTAAAACTTTTTAATGAAACATTATTAAAATATTAAAATCCATAGTATAACAATATGCATAAAATTCTAAAAGCATTTAAATACACTCTTTAGTTAAATGAACTAAAAGAATCAGTGTTTGAGGTATCTTAGTTTAAAAAAAAACTTTTACAGAGAAGGCGCCATTCAGGCCCAGAAATCTCTCTGCATTTAGTAGGAGAATCTATTTTTGTTCAGCTGCCTCTGTGATGCTATCAATGTCTCCTCCTCGAGGATTAGCATCTATAACTTGAATAACAAAGAACCTGAAGGTGTGTGAGGGATCTGTTTGCATGACATGACTTGCTAATGCATTATTCTCTTTCTGATTTCTGATATCCCTGATCTGTTCCAGTATTCTAACCTTCAATAGCCTATTAGTTTTACCTACATAAAATACATGGCATTGCTTACAGTGGACAAAATTTACTATATTAGTAGTTCTACAGTCAGCATAGTAGTTGACTCTAATGGTAAACTTCTTAGAAGGATGTGTATAAACTGCATCGGAGTAGATATACTGACATGCAGAACAATGTCTACAAGGAAAAGTGCCTGTTCTCATGGAGTCACACGACCTACTTATAGTGGTTTTATTGCAGAGATGTTGTTTAAGTGATTTGTTGTTTCTGAAAGAGAATGCAGGTATGCTACTGATTTTGTTGTTTAACTCTGGAACGTCTTGTAAGATATTACAGTTTCTTTTTATAATATCACAGTAGTCATTAATGTCACTGGAATACTGAAAAACAATTCTAAAATTGTCTGTTATAGGGGTGAAAGTCTTACTATTTTGTTCTTCATTAGTTATGTCTCTAAAGTAAGGTTTGCAGTGGTCACATCTGTGTGTCCACGCTTCAAAAATAACATTTTTTATTTCATTTTCAGAGTATCTTCTTTCCAGGAACTCTTGCTTAGTTACACGTAGAGCATCTTGTGCATCTGTGTCATTGTTGTGTAATCTGAGCACCCTGTAAACTTGTCCTTTTAGCATGTTACGAGGAATATGCCTAGGATGCATGCTATTTTTATGTAGACATCTTTTTTTCTTGTTGATTTTTATATATGCTGCTGCATATTTGGTCCAGCTCTGATTTCTTCAATGACACATCTAAGAACTAAATCTCACTATAAGAGTACTTAAAACTAAACTTTAGAAACTTGATTGTGTTATGCATGTAATCAACTAATTTCTCAAGTTCCCCAACATCACCTCTCCATAACATGAAGATATTATCCACAAAGTGTACTTACCACAAAATATGCTCATACAAGTCATTTGCTGCTGATAGAAGTGTTGTCTGTTCCCATTGTGTTAATGCCAAGTTAGCGTAGCTATTGGCACAAGCAGTGCCCATGGCTACGCCAACTTTCTGAAGATAGCAGTCATTTTCAAAGATAAAGACATTATTCTTTAACATAATCTCTAATAAAGTACAACTAAATCTAATGTGAGCATCATTAAGACATTTGTTCAAGGTAAGGAAAGATCTAATCATGTCAATCCCCAATTCATTAGGCATAGACGTGAACAAGGACTCTATATCTAAAGTAACAAAAATGTAGTCACTATCTAAAGTGGACATCCTATTGTGTAGTCTTTCTAAAAAAGTTTTGGTGTCCTTTAAGATAGTGTGGCAACTGTCTAAGAGTGTATGTAAGTTGTTTTCCATGTAAATCGATAAGGATTCAGTGCACCATCCTTCACCAGATACAATAGGTCTCATTGGTGGAAGGGACCTATTTTTGTGTATTTTAGGTAGGCCATAGATTTTAGGAACTACAGGATTGACTGTATTAAAATATTTAAACAAATCTTCATTAATTAATCCTGTCATAAGTAGGTCAAAATTTAGAAAAGAAACCTTTTCTGTAATGCCAACAACAGTCAGTTTAGCTATACACTGATAAGTAATAGCATCTTGCAACAGTGCCTTCATTTGGGTCAAATATAAGTCCTTATCAAGAACAACAATTCCACCACCTTTATCTTCAGGTTTAATGTCAATTGAATGCATATTTTTGAGTTCATGAAGAGCATTAAAGTCTTAGTTAGACATACTGCAAAAAGTGGCCTTGGTGCCTTCTTCAAACAGTGTCCTAAATTCAGTTTTGCAAACATCAATAAAAGTTTGTACCACAGGGTTCATAATAGGAATGAACGTACTAGGTCTCTTATAGCTAGAGGCATCATTTGTACTATTACTGCACATGCTTTTTAATGATAAATTTCTGCCTAATAGTCTAAGATCTTTGAGCATTTCAGCATAGTCTGCTCATTTAGCAGGAATAAACGATAGACGCTTGTTGAGTAGCTGAACATGCTCTGCTGTTAACTCAAGAGAAGAAATATTAAAAATCAAACCTGTATTTAAAAACAGTATCTTTTCACAGTCTGAGAATTCCTTTCTATACTACTGTTGCTTTGGAGCTTGCCTTTTCTTACTAAGCTCCTCGACCTGCTACTGATTGGTAGGGGATTCTTCAGTGGAAAATCTACCATCCATTTGTTTTCTAAAAAAAACGCCATTATCCTTCATGCTAATATTTTCATGCTGCATTGTGTCAGGAGCAAATATCATGTTTGTACTAATGGAATTACTTGTGCTAGCTTCAGAGGCATGTAACAATGCACTGTGCAGGCTACAGGCAGACTGGCTCAACACTGGCCTACATCGCCTATGGGGAATGCACATGTACTTGCATATATAGCAGGCTCTACAGGCATGTCACAGCACAGGATAAGATACACCTGTGTGAAAGTGCATAACCACAACCAATGTAAACACAGCCACAGCCACATATGTTAAGCTAGCATAATATTACAGTATATGGACTATCTGTTCGACACCGTCCTCATATGTGCCACTCACAGACTGACCCTACATATACTGGGCTGCTACACAGTTTGGTCTGATGGCTGTCTGTGGTATGGGACATGTGTGTGCATGGCCCTACAAACATGTACACCAATATGGAACCATACAGTAGAGCAGCATGTAACATCAGAAAGGATGGGACCTAGAACAATGACATCTACCACAGTCTGTACACAGGCTAAATTACATATTAACAATACACACACACTGTCGACATTCACCATAAGTACACAGACCTCAGTACTGCACAAACATCCACAGAATGTCGAGGTTATGTCATCAAATATAACCCCTACTGTACATAACATGTGTAGCAGTCTGATATCTCACTGGCTTGTTATCAGATATGATGACACTATTTATGGCATACAGCACATATGCACAACATATGTACAAAGGTAGACAGAGTTGTGGCTGGAAGCACATACACATGGCCAATATTGACATGTTGCTGTGATAATCTCATACATTTACTGTTGTAACAGGGTTTGTTGCAACATATGTCCTATGAGGGATATGAATTCAGTAAATGTCACAGCTTTCACCATTTGCAATCCTCACACTACCTTCTGCAGTCCACATATAGATGCTCTGTGAGTAACACATGAAACCAAAGGTACAACACACTGCCCAGTCTGCAGATGACCCAGCAGATGGGGATTCCTCATAAACATGGCACTAACATGGCAGGTTTTGAGACATGTAGGACAGCCATTTCCACACACACACACACTGTTAAACCAACATTACTCCAAATGCAGCATACCAGCACTTATAGTCTGTATTCAGTTCAGGCACATCCCCCTCCTGTGTGTTGCCCTGTTTCCACATTGTATGTTGTTAGAGGTAAATCCCCAATCCATCTGAAATGCTCTTTGCCAAACAACTGATCTAGTTCTTGCTCACAGTGAATGAAAAGGGCCAACACCAACATGATGTTCATAGATATTGGAGTGTGTTTCCATGCAATTGGCTATGGGAATGTTACTACAGCTGTTCCACATGCTATCAGCTAGGGTAGGGCTGCAATTCGTGCAGAAGCCATCAGCTGATCATGAACAACACTTAAAATACACATGCTGCTGCCTAAGCAAAGCAGGTGTAGGTCTCCACATCCACCAGAGAGGGAGTGGGAGAGGCAGACAGAGAAAAAGACAAGTCAGGGAGGGGTGTGAGAGTAAAACTTAAGCATGTTTGTGTCACACACCTACCAGCACAGGGTATCAAACCCCTGATGACTACGTAGTGCTATCACAGCTCTATGCAGTTACTGGATACACCACAAGGGTTACCTGTTGTGGAGCTCTCAGAACATATATTTGATGGTGAGTGACATCTGCAAAAGGGATACGGTAGCTATACGGTAGGTGACATACATGTGTCTGTCTGCAGGAACAGATGCCAGCATCAACACAGCCACCCTCTCACAGGGATGCACACACATTGACACACTTGGCAGGGTCAGGATTACAACTCATTAGTAGTGGGATTGCCACAACTTCTCACTGCGCAGGTATCACATGCACCACATGGGTCATATGGGGGTTGTATGGACAAAGGGTATGGGGAGGTGTCTGACATCAGACAGCATGCTTCAGTATACCCATGGGGGTTGTAGGGAGTGTGAATGTGAACATACGCACCATACAACACACACACAAACACACAGGGTGTCAGTACTGACATGCATGGGTGCATGTCTGCATGGATGTGTGGTGGTCAACTGTGCCAGATGGCTGTAAAAGGCTAGGCAATGAGTATACCTTGGCATCAGGCCACATGACAATGGTCTGCATTGTGGCTCAGGGCTGTAGTGTCTGCAGTTGCCCACACAGGTGGGTATTGTATCCCCCATCCAGTCACCTGGGTTATTATTGTGTGTGGCCAATGCTGTGCATCGTTTGCCATGTATGTGTTCCTTAGTCCATGACATGGATGGTGTCTGGGAAGTCCACACCTTCCACGTGCATGTACAGTGACATGTGTAAATGTACCCTGGGTGTCTGGCCCATGTTGTGAACACAGATTATCATCAGATGTGCCAGGCTTGCCCACCTGTGGCGGGAACTGGTAATGGGCAGCAGGTATACTTTGCACCTACATTTATAGCATGCTAACAGCATTCTCTGGTGTCAGTGGCATCTGTCAATACAGGACATGTTGTCAGGCATGGTATGTCCTTTGTGGGTCACATGTGATGGCACCCAGATGTTGCAGGTGCCCATTGGAGAACATAGGGAAGGTGCACTGTCTGCATGTACATGCATATTGGACAGATGGACAGGGGTGCCATTTCTTCTGTAGCCCACTGCTATCACCCCATAACTATTATCACTGGCCAATAAGCAGTGTACTACCCACATATTGGCTGTTGCCTAGGCATGTGTGTGGGTATGAGACATAGGTTGAGAGTGTGCACTGGGTAATACTGGCGTTGCTAACGGTGATTGCCTGGCCTTGATGTCACATGTATGGGTATGACTTTGCACCCCAGCCTGTCAGCTATTTCACATCTGTTATCTCTGTATGGTGGACATTGTGATATATAGTAGGACCATCATATAAAAAACATGCAAATCCCACTCTACATTGGCCACACACTCACAACCCATAGAGTATACGAATTACAAACACATGCACCTGTCATGTTTGGGAGTAGAACTCCTACCTAACTAGTTTATTACACTACAGCACTATGTAGTTATAGTACACACCAGAAAGATTCCTGGAGTACTTGTTCCCCAAAGGTGTATATCACATTGGATGACATCAGCAGGACTGCCAAAGTGGGACATTCAAATTGTAGTGAGTGTGAAAAGCCTAAAATGCATGGTTCCCTACAGAGACAGTGAAACACACACAAAATGCCCACAACTGACGTGTGGGTATAGAACCCCTAACACAGGTCTCTATCACATTGCAGCATGGAGCTGTTATAGGACACACCATGGGGATTACTGGAGAATGCCTTCCTCAAAGGTGTATTTCACAATAAATGACATCAGTAGGATTGCCAAAGTAGGCCATTTGAAATGTACTGTGTGACTATTCTAAAATGTATTGTTCCCTACACAGACATTGAAGCACACACAAAACATCCAGAACAGCCATGGGTGCGGATGGAAACCTACCACAATTCTAAATCACACTACAGCAATACTCAATTATAGCACATGCTACAGAGATTATTGGGCTACAACCTTCCCAGAGGTGTATTTCTAGGTGGGTCACATCAGCAGCCTTGCCAAAGTTGAGCATATGAATTGTAAGGAGTATGTGTACCCTAAAAAGCATTGTTCTCTAAACAAACACAAACACTTGTCAGGTCTGGGATTAGAACACCTACCTAACTACTTTATCACACTACAGCAGTACACAATTACAGGATGCACCATGGAGATTACTGGGCTACACCTTTCCCAGTGGTGTATTTCTACGTGGCTGACATCAGCAGCCTTGCCACAATTAAGTATATGAATTGTAGGGCATGTGAGTACCCTAAAAAGTATAGCTCTCTACACAGTCAAACATGCACACAGCTGCCAAGTCTGGGGTTAGAACATCTATCTAACTAATTTATCACACGACAGCAGTATGCAGTTACAAGATACACTATAGCGATTACTGGGCTACAGTCTTCCCAGAGGTATATTTCTAGATGGATGACATCAGCAGCCTTGCCATAGTTGAGTATATGAATTGTAAGGAGACACAGACAGACACACATACACTTGCCATACCTGGGATTAGAATACTTACCTAACTACTTTATCACAAAACAGCAGTACACAGCTACAGGATGTGCTATGGAGACTACTGGGATGCACCCTTCCCAGAGGTGTATTTCTATGTGTGTGACATCAGCAGCCTTGCCACAGTTAAGTATATGAATTTATAGGGAGTGTGAGTACCCTAAAAAGTATTGCTGTCTAGATAGTCAGACAAGCACACAGACACACACTCATACATATTTGCCAAGTCTGGGGTGAGAACTCCTACCAAACTAGTTTATCACACTACAGCAGTACGCAGTTATGTGACGCACCATGGAGATTACTGGGCTACAATTCTCCCAAAGGTGTATTTCACATCAGATGACTTCAGCAGGCTTGTCATAGTAGGGCTATGAGGAAGGCAGTGTGTGTGCATGGGCCAAAATCCATTCCTCTAGGGGTTGACACGCTACATGTGGGCACACACGGGGTCATATTTCACAGGTACATGTATACAGCTGCTAGGTGACTACTTCCTTATACAGTCATGTTGCACAGCTGGCACGTTCACCACATAGTCTGTAATGATGACAGATACTGGAGGCTAGTATCTGCAGTGAGTGACATCTGCACCTCATATGTTTGGGGCCCTTTGGCTGTGTGCTGGGTGGGACAGGCCTGGATGGTTCCTTGTCACAGTCACCCTGTTCCACACATCTATGTACGTCTACCTTTGGCTTATTATAGTGTATTGTCCTGACATATATGTCTGTATTCCTATCCATTGTGTGTGCAAGACAGGAGTGGTCCATACTGACGAGTGTCTGCACTAACAACTGCCAGATATGTCTGGTCCACAGGTGTTTGCAGACATGGCCTTCATGTGTGTGAGCATGCCCAGTATGACCTTTCAGTATGTTGTTGACTGGCATTGCCTTCATTTCTCTAAGTGTGTGAGCATGCCCAGTATGGCTGTCTGTATTGAATATGCGGATAGTGTCCAGGTAGTTTGTGCTGCAGTGCTGACCTTTGTGTTGTACACCGACAGGTAGCATGCTGTCTCTGCAGGGTATCCATCAATCATTTGGCTTTGACTGTTACTACATTTCTGCATAACAGGGCCCCCTCCTACATTTCTACCCAGGAGTGGGGTGGGGCACAACTGACTGTTGTTACATTACTATGTAGGATGGGGGGGGGCACACCTGACTATTACTACTTTTCTACACAGGATTGGGGGGGGCACACCGGACTGCTATTACATTACTATATAGGATTGGGGCCACATCTGACTATTTTTACATTTCTACACAGGATTGGGGGGGGCACACCTGACTGTTATTCCATTACTATGTAGGATGAGGGGCACACCTGACTATTACTACATTTCTACACAGGATTCGGGGTAGCACACTGGACTGTTATTACATTACTATGTATAATGGGGGCACATCTGACTATTTCTAAATTTCTACACAGAATTGGGGGGCACACCTGACTGTTATTACATTACTATGTCGGATGGGGACACACCTGTCTATTTCTACATTTCTACATAGGGTTGGGGGGGCACACCTGACTGTTATTGCATTACTATGTAGGATGTGGGGGGCACATGTGACACTTGTACACATTTGCTATGATTGTACTGGTATGTCAGGTACTCCATTTCATTCTGCATTGCTAACTATTGTGCTGACTAGAGGCATACCAGTGTACTACAGATCGTGGCTTTGGTTGCCCTACATATTATTGTCTGACTTCCTACCCTTCAGAACTAACATCCCACTCCATGCCCTGCTGTGGTCTGTCTGTATAGGCCTGGGGGGAGGATAACCATAGCCATCATTCAGGGGCCATGGCAGAGGCTGTGTTTGGGTTTGTCTACATCTGCCCTGCTGGCTGAGACTGGTGTTGGGTATGTGAACCATCCTGACTGGCATGTGTGGGTCATATGGACACACATGTCACTCAGCACATTTCCTGCAGTGGGTTTTGTCACCCTGTGTAGTACTGGCTACTATTGTGACTCCAGTATATGTTACAGATGTCATGGTGCCACTATGGGTGTCTACTGTCTGGTGCCATAACATTCAGCCACCCAATTCCCTTACATGTTTACATCCATACCATAGCTACTGGTAATGACACATTCTACTCTATTTGGCAATTGGTAGGTTGATTGACTTACCTTGAGGGTGTTCCAGACTTGCGGATTGTGCTGGAGGGCTGCCTATGTCGGATGCACATAGTACACTCCCTAAGCATGGTTGAGGATAGGTAGTGTCATATTTGGCATCCCTTTTACTGTATGTGCGAGTCAGAGCGAGGTATCATCCCCTGGGTCCCTACTGTGTCAGTGCATGTGCTATGCATTGCCTCTTTGCCAAGGCCAAGACATACTGAGCATGCCTCCTTCTGCCTACTGGGACAGGCTCAGGTTGTTCCTCCTCTGGGTAACTCTGTGCCTGTGCAGACCTTGGCATTGGTGGGGGGCAGTGTGGCCCTGCCCCATGCTGTTTCTGCTGCAGCTGTTTACGCAGGATCATATTGTGTAGCATAGCACATACCATAACAATTTAGGTACATGTAGCTGGTGAATACTGCAAGGCTCCACCGGATGTGTCCAGACACAGGAACCATGACCTGAGCATCCCAAACACATGCCCTATTATATGTCTGGCCTGTGCATGTGTCTCATTATGGTGTTGTTGTTCAGATGTGTGTGCATTTCTGATGGGTTTCATCAGCCATGGCTCCAGTGTGTACTCAGCATCCCCCACTAGGCGACCATAGGGAATGTCCCCATTGGCAAATTTCTGGTACAGCTGCATCAGATGCCATATGTGGGAATCATCATAGCTTCCAGGGCAGACAGCACACATTCATTATAATGCTGTAGGCATCACATACGACCTGGAAGTTGATGGAGGGGATGCCCCTGTGGTTGATTTAGGCCCTACCTTGCTCTCCGGGTGGTGCTTTGATGCATATGTGCGTGCAGTCTATAGCACCCACTACCCCAGGATATTCTGCTATTTGGTGGAAGAGATGCATATTGCTGGTCAACACCTCACAGGTGTTGAGGAAATATACGTTCTCACTGGAATGTGCTGACATGGCATCCAGGAACTGGTGGAATACTCTGCATGCTGCTGCCTGTGAGATCCCCATGATATCCCCAGTTGTGCTTTGGGAGGTACCTGGAGCTAGTATACCTCAGCCTACACATACCTTGGTATCCAGTGGGAAGGGTTCCCCTTGGTCTGTTTAGTGTGTCAGGTCTTGCCGGCACAGCTCAACAATTTGCTGTAAGAGGTCTCTGTCCACCCTATAGTGCTTCACTATCTCCAGCTCATGTAGCACCTGGTAGGTTACCCTGGGTCTGTACACTCTTCTCCGTCTCCTCACTGTGGGTTGTTCAGCAGCATTCACATCCTCACCACCCTCAGCCTCTTGCACATGTTGTTCTATGTTGCCTGCTGCAGCCCTTCTCATTTTGTAGGTTTGTTTGTTAAAATTTCCCCACTTCTATACACCGGTGGTGTAGAGTGTGGGATAAAACAGAGGGGAAGGTGTTTGCTTAGTTTATAGTAGTGTTCTGGGCTGGGCTGGTCTTCTGCCTGTGTAATTGGCTGATTCTGATACATTTCACCTGCTAGCTAAGCTAGTTCTCCTTGATTACCTTCCTATTGCCGTTTTCACTTCCCATTGCCTCCCTGTTTAAGCCCGTGTGTGCACCGCACAAACAGAGTGCTCAAATGTGCACACTGCTGCTATTTTCTGGTTTAATTTCTTTTTTCTTCCTGTAAAACCCGGTGCGCAGCATGCACCCCCTTTTCGGCTTTGTAAAGAGTGCTAGGCGTGTTTAGACACACCCCCTAGCAAACCCAAGCCACGGGGCTCCAATCCTTTTATAGTATGCCTAATACACATCCCCATGATGTCAGCTACCTCCAAGGCTTGCATCAAGCTATTCCTACTCTTACACTGTTGGGACCTGACTCACATGCTGGGGAAAACTGGGATTCACTATCCTTCCCCTCATTTGCATAGGATTGCCTGCTAATGCATAGTTACATGTCTCACACTTAGCCTCCCCTTAGCAACCACTACTCACTGACCAGGTTGTCTTTTGCCTGCCATTGACTTGCATGGCAGAATACTGATTTTAGTTAGAATGCCTATTTTAAGTTTATTTTATTGCCCCCCCCGATCCCATTTACGCACCGCTGCCCTATGCTTAAACAGCTGAGATCAGCTAAAAATAAATAAAAGTTGTTTTTTTTTTGTTTGCAATGCCAGTGGCCTTATTCTTGGCCATTAGCATGCTTACTACTTGATATGCAGCCTTTATTCGGAGCTGTCATAGCTCCATTTTGGATTTTGCAGAAATGTACTCGGTTACTAACAGAGTACATTTCTGCAGATAGCACTAGTCTTGCATGGACTGTTGCAAGCTTCCTGGATTGCAAAATCACCTCATTTGCATGGATTTCACCTGCAAATGGGGTGATTTGCATACCAGGGCTTAGTCTGTGCAAGATTAGTGCATGAGTTCCTGGATCGCATGGCAGACATGTTGCCTGTTTGAGCTCCAGCACCGATCTTGCACTCCATGCAAGCTTTTGACAATCTGGGGGATTGTCTTGCTTCAGAATGAAAGTAAGGTGAGCCACCTTGTAACACAGACATTTTCCTTGCCTTTGACCATCACATTATAACAGTGGTTGATGTTTTTTTTTTAAATGACACAGCTGATAGCAAAAAGTATTTTATCTAGATCCATGGATGTTTTTAACCCTCTATATTTCACACTGATCAGAACTATTATTGAATGCAATGCCCTTTTTGGGATATTTCTTACTAGGAGGTAGACATCAGATGTTTCTACCTAAAAGATCACAGACTTAAAAAACAAGAGCAATCAGGATAGGCAAAAAGCATACTTCATTTATCCTACAGATATGTTGTGATGAGCTTGCTTTTCTGGACATTAAGGATTGAGTAGTTCAAGACTTTTTTATATCTCCAAAAAACAAAAAGTCCCACTAACAGTAGAACCAGGGACTTAAACCTGCTTCAACAAAGAAACAAAAAACATTGGAGAGACAGATTTGTCATGCAATGATTACCTCTTCTCTGGAACAAATTTCCTCTCCGAATTATGCAGTCTAACACACTTTCTTATTTCAAAAAGGAATTAAGAGAATCAAATGTGTATCCACAAACTGACCGGCTAGTATGACTGGTCTGTTGCTCCTTGAAAAATGAGGGAAGAACAAGGGTTGGTACAGGCAAGGTGTACATGACCACAAGGCCCAGTTGTCTTGTATTTTCTACAATTCTATAAACAAAATGAAGCTCTTTAATGTTAAGAAGTATAAACAAATAGATATGACCCCATGCCCTATGTTCATGAATACCATGGTACATAGTTTTGTTTATCGTCATAGGTTCATAGGTTCATACTAGGCTATCTGCCCTAGGGCATTTATAAGCCTAGCCAGAATGTGTTTGGCTTTCGCCACCCATTTAAAATTTATTTTGCTATGCCCTTTTTCGAGGTTAGTATACTGTGCCTCTGTCTAACAGTGACACAGAAGTGATACCCGGGGTAAACCTATGATCTCCCATCCACTCATCAAGATTCCTCTTGAAAAGAGTCAATGAGGGACTCTGCCTAACCTGGACTGGGATTTTATTCCAAAGTGAAGGGAGCCTCTGGGTTATGAATCTGTCCCTCCAGCATGTCCTATTTATTTCAGTGCTGAGGTTCAAGTCTCTCGAGCGCGTAGCTCGATGGGATTTGGATTTTCTGAGGTGCAGCATGTCCATTAATTTTGGGTTGGACATGGCTTTATATGTCAGGCACAGATCGCCTCTGAACAGGTGGTATGCCACTAAGTAGAGCTGGAGTTTCTTTAACCGGGCAGCATATGGCATCCGTTTGAGCCATTTGATCCTCTTGGTGAGGTACTTTTGGGGTCTTTCTAGTTGCTGCAGGTGTCTGGTAAGGTACATCCCAAAAGGGGCATTGTACTCGATTTTGGGCCTGATGAGGGATGAGTAAAGAGGCATGATGACCTCCCCTGATCTAGATGTGAATCCCTTCATGATTAGGTGGGCTATATAAAATGTTTTTCTAACCACTTTGGCCATGTGGTTGTCAAATGAGAGATTGCTATCAACTTGGGTCCCCAGGTCCCTAATTACTTCTTCTGTACTTAATGGATTACCACCTATGTGGTAATTTGTGGGCACTTTGTTTTTGCCAAAGGGGATGACTATACACTTTTTGGCATTTAGCTTGAGGCCATGGCTCTGGCACCAGTTGTCTGTTTCTATGAGGCCCTTTTGGAGGATGCTTGTGTCGGCTGGAGAGTCGATTAAGGCACCCAGTTTGCAGTCATCTGCGAACTTGGTCAGCCACAGTCCTTCTGTGTTGGCCTGTACCTCCGAGAAATATATACTAAACAAGAAATGTCCCAGGACTGAGCCTTGTGGGACACCACTTGTAACTGGTTTGGAGTCTGACATGGCTCCAGCAATTCTAACCATGTGGGTTCTGTCCTTGAGCCAGTTTGCAATCCTTCTAGTGACATAGGGGTTTATATTTAAGCTGGTGAGCTTATCTCTAATGCCCGAGTTGGGTATTGTATCGAAGGCTTTTGCGAGGTCCAGGTAGGCTGTGTGGACCACCTTCCCCTCGTCAATGGCCTTGGTGACTGTTTCAAAGAAATCAACCAGGTTTAAGAGGCAGGATCTGCCCTTAACAAAGCCAAACTGGGTAGGATCCAGTGTCTGTAGGTCCCCAATATCTTTATTTATGAGGTACATGATGATCCTTTCCATAGCTTTGCAGACCAAGCTAGTCAGGCTTATGGGGCGATAGTTTCCAGGATCCGTTGAGGCACCACCTTTATGGAGAGGGACCACTGTTGCTGTACGCCACTCTTTGGGCACATATCCTGTAGTAAGGCTGAGATTGAACAGTAGTTTTATGTTTGGGTTTAGCTCTTCTTGGAGTTCATGTAGGGCAGCCGGGACACCGTCTGGTCCCATTTATGCTGTGTTTTTTGCTTTGGAGAGGGCAGCTCTTACCTGAGCATCTGAGATGTCGGGGGGGGCAGCACTCTGCTGGGATAGATATTTGCCCTTTTGGTGGGGAGGGGGGGGAGTTTGTGCTGAACCTGTCAGCTAGGATGTTGGCAATGTCTGTGGGTTCGGTGTATTTTTTGTCATTTTGGACTAATTCTGAGCATATCTGGGAATTGCCACACAGGTTCCTAACATAACTAAAGAATGCCTTGTGATTATCCTTAGTGTCCTGTGCAATTTTTCTCTCGAAGCTGGCCTTAGACAATTTTATGAGCACCCGTAGTTTTTTGCTAATTCTGATCAGTGATGCCTTCCCTTTTTGGGATTTTGCTCTATCATTTAGTAGCTTCCTCCTTCTATTGTATAGTTTGTTTATGGCTGGGGTCCACCAGACAGGATGTCTGCCTTTGGAGGATTGGGTCTTGGTTTTTTTTGGGATCGCATGATCCATGCATTAATGAAGGTGTTCATAGAATGCGTTTATAAAGGATTCTGCGGTCTGGGCCATATTTTCCACAGGCCCGGGGGCTTTGAAGGATTCCACCTCGGTTTTGAGGAGTGTGAAAATTTGCTTTTGAGAAGTTTTTCACTGTGGTTTTCTAGGCAGGAGGTGGGGTCGGGATGTGAATATCTAGTGAGATTAGTTTATGGTCTGATCTTACCAGTGAGGGATACACTTCTGGTCTGGAGCATAGAGTCCCCATGTTGGTGATGATCAGGTCCAGTATGTTTTCCCCTCTTGTGGGAGTGGTAACAAGTTGTTCCATAGCATTTGAGTTTATAAATTCTAGGAACCTTTGGGCTAGGGTGTTGGAGCTAGAGTAATGCTCCCAGTCTATGTTTGGGTAGTTGAAGTCGCCCAATATAATGGTGTTTGGAGAGACCTTCATATTGTCCAGTGTTCTCAGGAAGACCGATTAATATATATCCATAATTCATGTACACTCTGCCCTTGTCATCACTCTCCCAAAAAAGCCATAATTTTATCATAGTTGTGGTACGAATGGACTGAATATACCACTCATTTCAATGAGAAAAGGGAATTTCACACACTCATTCTCAAAACTCGCGCGCACACACACACACACACACACACACACACACACACACACACACACACACACACACTCACACTCACACACAACCTTCACATCAACTCTACTCACTACTCACCTAAATCAACTCCCTAGAACTGAAACTTATTTGAATTAAATCTGAAACAATTGACATTCAATAAAACAAAACCCAATGCCATAACTAGATAAGTGGAAAATGTTATTACTAGCAAAATTGATACAGCCTATTAAAACGAAAAGATGATATTCAAAAGCATTCCTAATACTGCAGTGCAACAGTAAATGTCAAAAATATAATAGCACAACTAGACTTGATGCTGCTTATGTATTTAGATGGCCTAGCATAGTGCCTGAATACAGGAAATCGGGCTGCATAGACAATTGTATCAGACATGTTACTGGCAGCATTTGGGCTACTGAACAGTAATGATGCAGCCAAGCTATGAGCAGTTACATGACAAATAGGGCAACAAAATTAACATGGCATGTCTGAAGTTACTCATGCTCACATGCACAATTAAGGACCTCATACTGGCAACTCAGGCACTGTGAGCAACCCACACATGACAAACACATCAAACTCATTTCATTATGTAAATGAGGATGAATATGGGAGTTAGAAAAGTTATGCAATGCGGAATAATACAAGGAGAAAAAAACAAAAAGGTAACCTTGATGGTAGATAGTCAGGGAGAAGGAAGAAAATACATACAGATACAGCTATATACAAAGATAGAGATAGGGATATGGATTTGCGACAGGTTCCCATTTTATATTTTATAAGAAGTACAGAAGATGGAGGCTTATAAGGATCTCATGCATCTACAGTGTTAGCACTGGGGAGTATGCACATACTTGAATATGAGATCATAATGGAAGGGCAGCCCAAACATCTGGCATCACCTGTGTTTAGCAGAGGATGTCTTGCCAGTGTGAGATGCATCCATGCTATACAGGAGTCACCATTACAAATGGCAGCCATCTGTCATACTGCCTGCAAAGTGTGAACATCCACCACAGGGAACTGGCATATTTGTGACTCCATGACTCTGTGTTTTGTCTGACATTGGCACCAGACTTGGTATCAAGTCATTGGATATGCAAGTCAGAGAAACAAACAATGACAGCTGCTGCACACCATGGTAGAGGTGATGAGTGCACTCCATGTCCTATGTGAGGGTGTGCAAGAGCTGCATAGACTGTTAGATGTTATACAGGTACTTGGAGCAAATACAAAAGCTCAGTTAATTGGTAGTCTGAAAGACATCAACCAGTGCATTCATGAGGCATGTGGTAAATGCCCTCTGTTATACCTTATAGGTCTTACTAACCAAGAATATGCAAGGTTCTAGACATTTGATGACCAATCATAGGCAATGGTTAGATGGATGGCAAACAATGCAACATTATCACCACTTTCTATGGCAGCCCCCACATCTGGGTATGGCCAGTCACAAGATCATGGCAAACAATGTTCATCTAACTCGACCACTGGGAAGCCTCTCCAGGCTCATTATCCTGTTTCCTCAGGTCTGGTCTTTACTGTTCCTATCTCCAGTTCACAATCAGTGTGCAATGCCTAGCTATAGCATTCCTTGAGGTTATAAATAACACCCATGTAGATTAAATATAAAGATGTGGAGTCATAACAGTGTTTCTGTAAATGTTTTCAATATGTTACTTCAGCCTTCATGCAGGACACATCCGGCCCTGAAACTGCAGGGCCACAGTATGTACCTAGTCAATGTTATTGACATGAACTCTCCACTGGAAGATATAATCCCTGACACCTGCAATCTGCAAACCACCTTATGTGGCTAGTGCATGCACATATTATGACCTTCATTCCTAGGATGGTGTTCTTGACAGCTGTCAATATGCTCCACCCCACATGTGCAAACGATGATGACACTCACCTTTTCATCTATTTGGTCTGTTCAGGTAAGGTAGTGTCTGATGTGCAGTGTAACCTATGAATGCACTACAATGAATAGTCCAAAGGTGTTAATGTATGCATTGGTTTTATTATGTGCTCCCTTTTTCATGGCCCATAGTTGTGAAGTAGATGCTACTTCTTTGACAGTGCTGCAACGTATTCTGCCTACATCTGCCTTGCATAGGGTACCACTGCAGGTGGCTCCTCTAAAGAGTCTTTGCCCAATTCCATCTTTGCTGCTGTGAAAAGTCTGTGAGGCAGTGCTGTGACATTCCCAAATTACAGCTGCATCCATGCTATTGTGTAACATGGATCACAAAATGAAAAAAAAAACTGACAGTAATTCTCAGATGTATTACACTTTGTTACCAGATGTATTCAAGCAGCTGAAGAGTGCTTTAGGAAACTTAATACATGTTCAGCAATGCTTTATGCCTGCAAATGCATGGTGCTACACACCCTCATGGCCATCATCTGAGGGATTCAGGTAGAGGTTATCATGCAGGTTTCCACGCCATATCCAGCACCACCTCCAGCACATGATAGCCATGTCCTGCCCTAAGTGGCCTGCTGTCTGTTTAAAAGGGAACAATATACCCTGGTCTGTGTAGCTGGTAATGTGGACACCTACCAACTAGATGACCCTTGGGAAGTCATCTTGCATGAAACACTAGTAGATGTCATATATATGCCAAATGTGAGATTCTTAGGGGTCTGTTTTGTTGGAGCACAAAGTCATGTATATAATATTCTGGTGTTTGATGAAGTGGAAGCTCTTCCTGCAAATGTGATGAATACCATGAGGAGCAGTAGGGTCCTTGATAGCAATGTGGTTACAATTAGTGGCCTCAAGGACTTTTCCAAAGTAGGCTAAGTAGGCTATGTTTTAAAATGCCCATTTAGTAATTTCTATGGCTAATATATATATATATATATATATATATATATATATATATATATATATATATATATTTTTTTTTTTTTTTTCCCTCCACGTTCTGCAGCATCATGTCAAGGAGGTGGTGTTGCATTTGTGAGGCTGATGTCTATAAAACTCATAATGCACTTTCTCTCAGATGCAGAAAGTTTCCTGTACAAGGGTGGTTAATCCTACATAAATGTTTGTGTCCACTAGGATAGAAAGTCCATGTATCCCCCTTGATTCTGTATGTAAACCGCACATATCTACTAACTATTCACATGTCATCTCTGTCCACTCATGGTAGCAGTCAATAATGTCCTATTCATGGAGGAGATGTATTATAGCCACCAGCATACTTGTCTGTGATAACTGAGGGATGGCAACATACATCATGTTTGCACTGGTTCCAAGAGTAGCCAACAATGCTTGCTGCTCAGTTGAGGCTGCTGCTGTTCTAAGCATAATAATGTGTCAAACTCCTGTACATTGAAAAATCCTGGCATCCAGAGTATACGACTGACATGACTCTTTATGGTAAATTAATGTCTCTGAATAAGTATTCAATGATTGATTTCATCATTTGCATGCACATGAAGTCTCACTGGCATGATGGCACCATTTGCATACTGTTATACAGTCATTTGCATACCATGAGTACCATGAATACCATGAATACTGCACTATTTTTCCTTTAGCACAATTGCATTAGTCGTGTCTCTGAATTCCCCCTCCCTGCACATTGCTGCTCCTTATACGACTTCATATAATGTGACATGCTAGATGTTTCTGAAAGCCACATCCAAGGTTAAATAAACTAAAAAACAAATAAATAAATCTTTAACAATTCCCTCACTGCTCTACTAAAACAGATTAAAAATGTACTGGCAATACTACAAAGAATATTAAAAAGTGCCTCTGAAATATGGTAAAAAACAGACAAAGTTCTCTGTTCATGAAATCTCTGCTCAGCAGACAACTTACTCAATTGCCAAAACACTGAAATCAATGAGAAACAATAATACAAACCTAAAACTACAGGAAAAACAAACAAACAGAATATGTGTGGGTCTGGTTTGTGTAACAAAAGTAATATCTCATACTAGATTAGCTACTTGTTTTAGGATTTGTGGGTTTGCTACAAATTCAAAACCTAATTACATAAACCTGCACTACAAGATATTTAATTCATCACATACTAGATCCCTTACATACACATATGCTGCTTATAAATTAGATATCACATGTTACTGTACAGTCAGGCCATAAATGTGACAACAAATATGGGTGTGATGTACTAAAATCATTAAAGTCAATTATGTGGTCTAATCTTATCAAATTATATACTCTGTGATGATAATCCTGAATTATGAAGACGTGTTGAGACTGAAATGAAAAGGCAGTTCATAGGAATTGGTAATTAGTGCAATACAGATCCATATATTTTGGAATCGTGCTAAAATTCCTGAGTTTCCAATTAAAAGCTGCATGTGGAATCTGTGTACCCATATGTTAATTTACAAGAGCAGCAGCCTGATCTAAGGAAGACATTTGTGCCATGTACTGAGGCCAGATCTAAGGCAGACAGTGGAGCTATGCACTGAGCAGGCTCCTGCAGGGTGGAATTCCATATGTTTTGGACATTGCAGCAATATACTGTAAGGTGTTCAGTGCTATTGTATTGTACTTCTAGTGCTTATATGTCTGACTGCCCCCTCCCCACTCGATTTTATTGAGTATTTTATTTTTTGTACAGTTCACTCCTATTGAAGAATGAGTGCCATTTTCTGTGCACATACTACATTACAGACTTGGAGGTGGATAGTACTGTTCTGCTGTCATGTGCTGCAGCCTTGTAGGAATAATAGAGCTGATGTGCTGTGCATGGTACAGTTGAATAGTGTGCAAGAAAACTGTATCATGTGTGGTATTCAGATACAGAAGCCATGCAGTTATTATGCTGTGCACTATACCACAAGATAATGTAGACTACTCATGTACCTCTGGTGCTGTTCAGATTTAGGATGCACCATTTGCTGTGCTGTGTGCTGCACCACTGAATTATGTGGACTACCCATACACCTTTTCTGCTTTTCAGATCCAGGCCACTTAGAGCTGTTGCTCTATGCACTATGCCAGCAAATATTCTGGATCATCTATGCACCCTGTGTACTATTCAGATGTAGGATGCAGTGATTTGCTGTGTTGTATCTCCAGCCTTGAATTAATGCAGTCACTCATGTGCATCTTACACTGCTGAATTTAGCATCATTCACTGGTGCTTGTTGTGTTTAATGCCTTAGAGGTGGATGCCCACTAACCTTCTTGTATACTATTCAATTGTATTGAGCACACAGAGCTCCTATACAGTGTGCCAAACTACACATTAATGGCGAGTACCTGAGCACATTGTATACTTTTCATTTGTGGCATACATAGTAGTGATATGAGTCAGTACCTGCACTGACAATGACTCCTTGAGCACCTTATGTGCTCTTTAGTTGTAGAGCGTGTAGTATAGCAGTGTAATTCACCAAACCCTATATTAATTATAACTCTTGGCAACCACTATGTGCTGTCACTTGTAGTGCTGTTATCATTGCTATTAAACAGATTTGTTCACCATAGACTCATAGTGTTCCCAGCACTTTTCTGCCATGACCCCACATTCAAATATTACCAAGCCCTGGAGTCTTTTGCACTAGAGATTTGAAGGCTATATAGGATGCATCTGTGGTGTGACTTAAATTCAAATGTTACAGTGCACTCAGAGCACTGTAGTGTGATATAAGTTTAAAGGGTGAATATCACTGATCTTCTCTGTATACTGAATTACAATAATGCAGAACTCCCAGCATATTTTCTGTAACAGTAGTGATGCCCCCATCTGAGCATCTTGTTCACTATTCAACTCTAGAAATACCTGCATCTGATCATCATGTGCAAAATTTAGCTCCTGAAAACACAATTGTACTAGGATGTACATGCAGTCTTACATAATGCCTCATGAGTGCCTTCTGCATGTCATTATAGTGTACAGTTTATATCCTGTACATGTCAACTTGCATGAATGTAGCACTGTATATCCTACCTTGCATGAAGGATGACCCCTTTCACAGTGTTTTGTGGTATGTGCTTGTAAATTACACATTATGCTTCAGCTGTTTACTTTACAGTATGCTGTTGAAAGGTGACTGCTGCTCTGCACCGTGCCAAGTATCCTCCTGGAATGGACTGATAATACAAAGTGCAGCTACACGGCACTATCATTTGAACTTTACTGTGGTACTCATTGAACTCAGTGCTGACTGAAGCACTCATCTCAAGTAGGCAGTATCTATTTGTGACCCACAGACTACTAGCTTGTTGCACTGCAGATAGACTACAAATATGAACCTCGCATAGTAGAGAACTGGCTAGACCTCTTACTTTCACCACCTCTGGTATTTACAAAGATCATTTTCATTTTGTGTGCAGTTATCATCATTATTTTATATAACGCTTGTAACATGTTGACTGGTAAATGTTCAGCATGATTTTACAAGTTCAACTTGAATTTTGAAAAAATGCCTCTAGGTTGGAAGCTTGTGAATATTCTCAAAACAGTTAGCCAGAAAAGTAGTTGTCAATTAATGCTGTGTATAAAAAGGTTGCATAGATGCAAACTAGGATGTTGGTTACTCATTTGAAATAAACCATGGAAGTATGGTGTATGACACCCTATTAGGAGGCTAACTAGTAGTGTGTACATTGTGAAAATACCAATTAATAGTACTGAAAGTTTGATCTAGGAGAGGCCTGCAATTATACTCTCTTGATTTTCAAAAGGCAACCTGTGTCATCAATGAGCTATGTATTAGGAACACTTTTGAAGCAACTGAATGCACTGTATTTGTTTTCTTTCAGACTGGAAGGCAAGTAACATGAAAGGAGATAGGGCAAGGACAGCTATCTAGAATTTTGCAAATAATTATATGCCATTGGTGAATATTGAAATAATTTGCATAGATTTATTTATTTTTTGGTAGCTTAGTTAGTCATGGAGAGCAGGCAAGGATGTCAGCAAAGGAGTATGGCAAGCTGACAAGGAGCCAGTTAGCTGAGATGTGCCAAGACAAAGGACTAGGGCATGCCAACCTGACTAAAGCAGAAATGATTGCAGCCTTAGTCACAGCTGCATCACAGACCAGCAACCAGGAGGATAACTAGACTGGCCTTGGGGACATACATCTCTCAGAAAATGGACAGTTCAACCTTGCTCAGAGGACTTAAAAGTCTGTCTGGGGTTAAAGAGACTTAAAATGGAGGCCAAACATTTATAAATAGAATCAGCTGAGAGACTGTGGCATTTAGAGGCTGAAGAACAGGAGAAACAGATTGCATTAAAATAAGCAGAGAAACTGAGATGTCTGGAACTGAAAAAAATGAGAGGGCGAGGCAACATGAAAAGGACATGCTGACTCTTTGCCAGGGTCATGGAGGTAATGGGAAAGGGAGTACCCGAAACTCAGAAGCAACGGAGGTCAGTACATTTTTTCCACAATTTACAGAAAGTGATAATTTTGATAGTTTTATTCATATGTTTGAAAGGATTTGTAAACACTATAATGTTGACCAAGGGCTCTGGATATGGTTCCTGACCCCTTTACTCCAAGATAAAGCTGTAACTGCTATTTCTAAATTATCTGATGCTGATTGCTTAACTTATAATACTGTTAAAAAATGTTTATTAGAGTGTTTTAAGTTAACACATGAAGCTTATAGAAAAAAATTGTGAGCATAGACGCAAGGCAAATGGAAATGTGTGTGAATATATTGCTGAACTAAGCACTTATTTTCATAGGTGGGTGAGTTGGTGTCAGGTCACCACTTTGAAAGCCTGGCAGACCTTTTGGTGAGGGAACAAGCCCTTAGCACTTTGCTTGAGGTTATTAAAATCTGGTTGGCAGATAGGAAATGCAATACCACAGATGAGTTGGGGAAAAGGGGAGACCTATACATAGCAAGCAGGGAATCACTGCACAGGAAAAGGATAAGCATTGCTGCACATGGGTCTAAGGGAACTAATGGTGGACAGCCTATACTGCCCCAACTGAGTCTGCCAGTAGCAGGGGAAGCCACTAGTTCAGTTACATGGAGAACATCAAGGGTTAAATGTTTTAAATGTAACCAGTGGGGCCACGTAGCATATAGATGCCCATGGAGGCACAATGGGAAACAAAAGATTAGAGAGACAGAAAGTAGGAATGACAGAATGCTAGTAGTAAGTTGTCTGGAGAAAACAAGGGTACCAAACTGTCTCTGACCTAAGAATTGAGAAGCCTGCAATTGTAAAAGAGGAGCACTACTTGCTTGGGCAGTCTACTCCAGTCAGAGCTTCAGGAGGGATCCCATTCCAAATACCCTTGGCTAGGGTTCACCTTGACTGAGAGGATGGAAGAGGAAGTAAGCAAGTAGGTGTGTTTGAGGATATCCCTGCAGATGTCCTGATATGGAATGATTTTGATAATGCGGTACCTTGTGTGCATGCAGTGACATACAGTCAGGTTTGGAGACAAGCATGTGGGTCTGGTAGCCAGGGGGACCCAGACAGACCACCTACTTGAAGCCAAGACTGGTGAGGTGGCTATTTCAGGGAGGGAGCTACCCAGTAACAGTGTGACTGAAGGTAAGTCGCAGCTCCTTGCGGGTATTGATGTTTCCTTGGAAAGAGTGACTGCAACGGCAGAGGCGAATAATATTACCCAGGCTGACAGTGAGGCACCGCTGTCACAGAATACCAGGTGTCTTGTTGAAGGGGAGCTGGAAAGGGTTACAAAGAGGGAGTTGAGACACATGACTCTCAAGGAAATAGGGAATATGTATACTGGGACAAAGGGTTGCTGTATAGAGAATGGACCCCTGAGGAAGGTCTAGAAGGTGAGAGAATACAGCAGTTGGTAGTGCCTAGAGCCTTCAGTTTGGCATTTCTAGCCATAGCCCATGACATTCCCTTTGCAGGCTATGTGGGCATAAAACATGCAAAGAGACATATTATGAAGAACCTTTATTGGCCTGGGATTTACAGACATGTAACCAGGTACTGCAGGACCTGTGAGTAGTGCCAAAAGGTAGACAAGGCAGGAGACAAGGTGAAAGATCCTTTGATGCTTTTGCCTGTGATTGAGGAGCTATTTTAGAGGGTAGCTATGGATATTGTGGGGCCACTGAGTACCCCCCAAGTTCCACAGGGAAGAAATATATCCTAGTGGTAGTAGATTATGCTACCAGATACTCTGCGGTGGCAGCCCTATCCTCCATTGAGACCGAAAAAGGTGGCAAATGCTTTGTTAGAGATTTTCTGCAGGATAGGTTTCCCAAAAGAAATACTGACTGACCGAGGTGCCAATTCCATGTCAGACCTGTTGGCTTGTCTGTGGGAATGTTGTGAGGTGAAGCAACTAAAAACCACTCCCTACCACCCCCATACTAATGGTTTGGTGGAGAGGTTAAACTCTACACTAAAGGCCATGCTACAGACATTTGCAGATCAGTTTAGGAGGGCGTGAGACAAATATCTACCCCATTTGTTGTTTGTTTACAGATAGGTGACCCAGGAATCCACAGGTGTTTCACCCTTGTGTTGTTATATAGGCATAGGATTAGGGGACCTCTAGACTTGATTCATGATGAGTGGGAGAGTGAGTGTGAATCCCACAAGGAGTTTGTTGAAGCATATGTCCTAAATCTCAGGACAAGGCTCAAGAAACTCATGGGCTTGGCCCCACGAGAACCTGGCAGAAGCTCAGCAACAGAAAAGGTCTGGTATGATAGGAATACTTGAGCTAGAGAATATGCAGTGGGGCAGGAGGTTATTGTTCTCATTGCTGTCAGACACAACAAGCTGCAGGCAGCTTGGAAAGGACCCTTTAAGGTGGTAAAGATGGTCAGTGATGTTAAATACATGGTAGAACTGCTAGGCAGGATGCAGGGGCACAAATTGTACCATGTTAACATGATAAAACCTTACAAAGATAGAGAAGCCCTTATGCCAAGTATTTGCAGTAGATGGCAGGAGGAGTCTGAGGGTTATCTGGTAAATGATCTCCTCAGTGAAGTTTGGACTGACACCTCAGTTAAAGGGGTAGTAATGTCCCAGCAGCTATCTCCTACCCAGGTTCAAAAATACAAGCAATGTTATAGGAACTAAGGGGCATATTCATTGGGAAACCAGGGTGCACCCTCCTGGTGCAACACCATGTGGATACAGGACCCCAAAGCCCTATTAAGTAGGCCCCTTATAGGATGCCTGAGTCAAACAGACTCTGAGGGAGGATTTTGAGGAAATATTGAACTTGGGGTAATCCAGGAGTCCAGCTGTCCCTGGGCCTCCCAATGGACTTGAGTATTCGAGGGGGGAAGAAGTGTTATGAAAGGAAATAGGGCCAGCATAGCTCTCTGGAATTTTGTAAATAATTATGTGTCATTGGTGAATATCAAAATGATTTGTGTAAGATGCTTGTGTTACAACTGTATTAGAACTGTATGTTATGTCTACATCAAACTTGTTTGTACAGAAGTCTGTTGAAAAGTGTTTGTAAAGTACTGAGCATAAAGATGTACCACAGTGTGCCCTGCTGGAACAAAACAGAAATGTATATACACTATTGTAACTGCTTAAATGTATATATTTAACAGTGGAAACTTGAATACAGGAGGTTAACTTCAGTCCAGCAAAACTTCAGAAAAACAGCTGAAATTAAATTACTTTATGGCAGCTACAGACACAATGTATGTGCTGAGAAGTTTTCTGTATTGTCTTGGAAGTGTTTTATTGTTTTATGACCTCCAGTATCTACCAACGATCCGATGAAAAGCCATTTTCTATGTATTTTCACAGGCAGATGCTAAATACTGCCAGATTCCAGCAGCGAGGGTTTCATCTGGGATAGAGTCAGATAACAAGAAAGTATGTCATTCTACAGGCTATCCCAGCATTAATATTTGAGATATTAATGTGAGGAGTCTCTGAGAGAGACAAAGCATTCTGTTTTCTGTAATTGACCTAACGACAGGAACCATTCAACACATATCTGTCTTGCTCTTAAGTAAGTTAACTAGGGTATAGTAATTCTCTAAGATATCATCAGGAATATTGAAAAGCTTAGCTTAGATATTTTTCTTTATTTATTTGAGACTGTCCTGCAATGTTGTTTTAAATATTTCCTGTGAATTTGAACTCTGATGTCACTGTAAATATATATTTAGTATTGCCTTGTTCATTTTTATTTATTATTAAATATATTTAAATCTTTCATTGTGGCTGATCTGTGTAGAGGTATTTAAGTTCTGAGAGTACTTTCATATTTATTTGAGGACACTGTGTAGGCCACTCCTAATAGCCTTGCTCTTGGTCAGACTACCATTTGTATTGATAGTAACATTACACAGTAAGTTTGGACGCCCTTTGCTAAGGGCCTTAAAATAACTGATATTGAGCTGGCTGGCAGCAGTGATAACTACATTATAGTCTGGGCAAAAGGGGGCATAGCTAGTAAACCTGTGCCAGCATTTCCCAGGTGTGTGTGTGTGTGTGTGTGTGTGTGTGTGTGTGTGTGTGTGTGTGTGTGTGTGTGTGTGTGTGCATGTGTAAATCAAACCTCAAAGAGTGTGTATGTCACCTACTTGGGGATGGACATGAAGCACTGGTTGGACAGAGAGGATGGTGGAGGTCTTGGCTTGGCCAGTCAGCTGAGATCTCAACTCTATAGCTGTACCAGTGGGGAGTCTTACTGGGGATCTGGATAAAGAGGGAGAAACCAGTACCAGACTAAGTGTGGTCTCTGTATGCTCTTAAGGGAAATTGCACTTGATGCAAAGAGCTGCATCTGGAAATCCTGTCTGCATACCTGTCATCCTCCCACTGTACATCCCCTGCTGTTGCCAGTGGTGAGGATTGAAGCTTCTTGATTACTGGTCCAGTGGTGGGGTGTCAGAGCAAGTAGGTAACTATATTGCTTTGTTTAAACTGGAAGCTAGAGGGAGAAAACTGTGCTTTGTTATTCTGGGGGTGGAATTACCAAATAAACCTGTATTTTAATAAATCTCCTATCTTCAGCAACTCTTTGGACTTGTACTTATGCAGCATGTTTTGACAATTGGCCAAAGATATCCACTATTTATTTCTTCACAGTATCTCTGTGTTAAATCATATTGGGCTACTCATTTTCTACAGTGTTATAATTGTTGTGGTGTAGCTTCCTGGTGACATCAACCATGTCAGACCTATAATAAAAACTTGTGTGACCAATAGTAAGGTCAGTTCTAGGTACACCTAGTTGTTCTAGTCAACATAGCTGCCAAACTTACATGTGTGTGTGTGTGTGTGTGTGTGTGTGTGTGTGTGTGTGTGTGTGTGTGTATATATATATATATATATATATATATATATACATATATATATATATATATATATATATATATATATATATATATATATCTAAAGAAAGTAGCAAAGAAGGAAGAATTGGAGTCTTATTTGTGGCATTTGAGCACTATGCCACAACACACAACTAGAAATGAGCAGACTGCACAAAAGCAAAATCATCCCAGCTGACTTAAGAAGCACTGAAGAGGCACTCAAAACACACTAAAACAGAAAGGACAAAGTAACACTAAAGCTCTAGTAAGAAATGTGCCATATTCTGTGGAATGTAAAGCAGCAAGCAATGTGTTAATTTGTTGCAAATGTATGTCAGGTGTCACATTGCTATGTTCTATTATGACTGAAGAGAAAGCTAAAGACAGAAATGTGAATACTGAAATTCATTCTTTAAACAACATCATTCATATAGAGAATGATGACCTACAGCTAGTAAAACTGAATCTGTTTTATGTCACTGCATTGCAACAGAGACAGTGAAATGTACTCAATGGTTTTACTAGAGGAAAGAGAGGTGCAAGTCTTGCCTGAGTCTCCTGGTGTGTAATCATAAATTAGTAACACCCAAAAAAGGAAAAGAATTTGCATTCATAGCAACAGAAAAAAAAATATCCTGTTACACATGTAGAAAATCAGAGTTCTTGTGAAATTGCTACATCATGTGGATGTAATCCATGAGATAAATAATGATGTCATGTTATTTTATTTATTTAATTATTTAACATTTGTTAACTGGAAAAGTCTGAATGGGCACATCCTTTTTCACCGGAGGCCCGCAGAGATGTAAGTACAAGAAACATATACAATTTACAATGCAATTCAAATTACAGTTTGAAGAAAACTTTTGAATGTCAAATTAAGCAAATTAAACAAAATTTTGAATAGCAAAATAAACAAAACAACATATAGCATACAATTTACAATACAGTGATACAGAAAGTATGACAGAAGTTACAGTTGATGACAGGCGCAGGACACAATATATACAAAAATGCAGTTTACAAGCTAGGTAATTTGTGGTCTGAGGTGACATAATAGCACCCATAGACTTAACTGTAGTGAGTGTGATACAAGACCTATTGTGGTGTTACACCTAGGTTTGAGAGAGTTGTATGAATTGCTTCATATTCTTTACTTAGGAATAGATTTTCCTTATTTTAAGGAGCTAAGCAAAATGTGAGAGGAGAAAGAATGCGTATATATGGTTTGCATGTATGATACACATAACAAGAGAGGTAGAACAGCACCTTGCTACACACATTCAGTATAAGAGGGTGAAGAAAGACAGTGACACTCACAGAAAGAATCATAACAAAAACCAGCGGAAAGGAATTGGCATAACAAAAAGAAGTTGCATTTACACACAAAAAATAGGAATGTAGCTCGAATTAAATGACCTAAAAGGAAATAGCAGCATACAACAACACACACGACTTCTGCGATCATAAACAATGTAGAAGAAAGTTGGCTTCAGTTCAGTTCATAAGATACTTTATTTTGTAAGTGCTTTCATGGGAATAACTCCCACTTCTTCAGACCATTCAATAAAATGTATTTGAAACCACTCCATTTATATAGAAAATCATAATTAGTATCAATTAAATCATGGCCACACCATTTTCCAGTCTTAAAGTAATAAGCATAAGTATGTTCTTATTAAAGCTTCATTCATATAAACCCCCCTCTAAAGGTGCATATATAGAAAAAAACATTTATAGAAAGCATATTTAAAACACATATATACATACAGGTACAAATGCATCTATCTTTTCTCACATTCTATATAACAACATTTATTGTCACAAACTCATAAAAGTCCTAAAACTATATGTGAAAATGTATGTCAGATTATATGTAGAAAATGTATATAAATATAAATATGTGAAGTCTATATAAGCCATACAGATACTATTAAATTTTTTATACTAGCGATAAAAATACACATTAACAATGAAATACACGCTAACAATAAAAATAATAAAATACATGCCTGCTATTTATGAATACTCCTATTCTTCAAAATAGGCTTCAGGGGAACTCTATCATTCAGGCCACTGCCCCTGTCAGCCTGTAATCGAATGATCCATCTCGCTTCTGAAGTCTCTGTTCTATTGCTGATACCCCCCCCCCCTTCATTCTCATTCACTATTTCTATAACCATGAACTTAAAGGAATGATTTTCTCCCTTTTCCAGTGTATGTCTGGCTAAGGCATTGGTTTTATTCCTGTTCCTAATGCCCAAAAGGTGTTCTCTTATTCTATACCTAAATTTTCTGTTTGTTTTTCCTACATAATATCCTGAACACAGGCCACAGATTGCTAAATATATAACATTTTTAGTGAAGCAATTAGCTGTAACTTTAAATGTGTATTCCTTACCTGTGTCAGGATGTTTGAATTTATTTGCTGTATCTATCCATCCACATTGATTACAATTTTTACACAATATAGTTCCTTGGTGTTCCCCCATGGATCCATCCATTTTGGGTCCATAACAAAGTAACCATTTCAGGGATTTCCTGATTTTAAATAGGAAACTGGGTTCATCCCCTACAATTTCACTAATTCAGGGTTCATGTGTCAATACTAGCCAGTATTTCCTTACCACATCTTGCATAGCATTTACATTACTAGTATAACTATTAGATACTTTCACTTTATTCCGTGCAGAATTATTAAATTCTAATATTGTCTCTACTCAATGTGAGAAGTATGGTTTCCCAGTTGTATTTCTCAGTATTTGAATTTCATTAACTGTGCCTCTGATATCATTTTCCTTATAGCCTCTATTTTTGAACCTTGTATAAAGATCATTTACTTCCTCCTGAAATGTGTCTTCCTCTGCTGTCAATCTGGACACCTTATACTTACTATCTACCTTTCTTCCTCCTTCTTATCCTTCTTTGCTCTACCTATTTCTCTCTCCTCTCCTATCTCCTCTTGCTAGCCCTCTTCTTCTCTTACTTCTTATCTACTGTCACCTCCCTTCATTGTACCTAACACTACTCCTCTTACTTCTCCTCCTACTTGTACTTTTTCCTATTATAGTAGTAGCCTTAAGACACAGCCTGTTAGTATTAAGTAAGATGCTTTGAATCTGATTTAACTCTAATCATGACTCCATTGATTATGTGCCTTAATTTTATTGATATTATTACCTTTTTTATTATTATACAAATTTTTATTACAATTTTTTTTTCTTTTCTTTGTATTCTATGTGTTTATTATTATCATGTCTGTTTGTTACGTTGTATGTGGAGCTTTTCTCCCCGGGCCTCTACTGAAAATGGAAATATATCCAGCTAGACTAGCCCGGTCAACAAATGTAAAATAAATAAAAATAAACAAAATATTCTTAGGGCCTGTCCTTTCACTATATTCTTAAATATGTGTTGGGGGTGCATGCTGTTTCTATGTACAAGTGTGTTCCTGTGGCAACTTTTCCTGTAAACCTTTGTAGACCATTCCCCTCTTGGGTCCCTATATATCCTAACATCAAGAAAATCAATACTATTGTGTGAAAATTTCAATTCAAATTTTAGGAAAGAAGTACTCCTATTCAACTCGTCATGGAAGGCTAATAATTCCTGTTGGGACCCCTTCCAAAGCAGGAAACGGTCATCTACAAAATGATAATAAAAGACGACTTATTGCCATCTTTCTTTTATCACATACTTTTGTTCCCAATTAGCCATAATTATATTGGTATAACTGTTTGCGTTAGCTGTACCCATTGCCACTCTCTCTTTTTGGTGGTATATAATGTGGTTAAACAACATCACATTATTTATTAAAACCTGTTCCATGAGTAGACATATTAACTCTATCCGACCAGTGTATGTTCCATCCTTGGTTAAGTATTGCCTCAACATGTCCAAACCCACATTGTTAGGTATAGACATAAATAGGGAGTTCACATCCATGGTAACCATCATAACGGAACCAGCATTATAACTATTAGTCTCAGCATGTTTAAATAAGTCTATCAAAAATTGTTTGATGTCACTTAAAATTACAGTATTCTTATTAACTAAAGGTCTCAGTTGTGTTTCAATATACACAGATATAGGCTCGGTCAACCAACCCCTCCCTGAGACTATCGGTCTCAGGGGTGGGTTGGTTGGGTCCTTATGAATTTTTGGAATTCCTTGAATTAAAGGTATTACTGGATGAGGTACAAGAAAATAATTATATTGTTCAATACTTATCCATCCATCCATTAAACATTCATAAAGCAGCTTATTCAATTTATCTTTTATATTATTGACAGTGCCACTGTCTATAATACTGTAAACATTTCTATCAAGCAACAATGTTTCCATTTGGTTTTCATAAAAGGCTCTGTCCAGTCACCCTGCTAGACATGTGTCCAGGGAAGTAAATAGTGTGGGAAGAAATAGCCAGGGAATTGTTATGGCTAGGCTTGTATAGGCCCTAGGGCTGATAGCCTAGTACCAGCCTATGAACCTATGAACAACTATAGGGCCCCCTTTATCAGCCCCTTTAATTATTATGGATTCATCCTTTTGTAGGGCTTGTAAGGCATTATATTCCCCCCATGCAGATTATTCCATATAAATTCTTGTTTACCACTGTGTAATTTGTCATACAATTCTTTTTCACATAAACTCATGAAAACATCTATAATCGGGTGGTTGGGTGGAATAAATGTACTAGGTTTTTTTAGAACACATTTATCAGAACTGCCGCTATTACCATATAACAGCTTAAGTTGCACATTTCTAGAAAACATTTTGATATCTTTAATGCTATCTGTTACCTCAGTTCTTTGAGAAGGAATAAACAAAAGTCCTTTGCTCAATAAGTTCACTTCATCAGCTGTTAAGTCCTTAGAGGAAATTTTCCAAACCAGGAATCATTTGTTAATGCTGGAACCAGTATCTCTTGACTGTGCGTTTCTCTGGAGATTCCTGCACTCCCTTCCTTTTGAAGTGCCCTCTGATTTGGGACCGGTTTCTTACATCTTTCCTTGGCTCCATTGTTAGCCTTATAGGAAGAAAAAATACTGAAGTCTGCCCTGATAACAGAGACAACAAAGCAGCAAGCAGTTTTTATTTTGAAAAAAAAAAGTTTAGGAGGAAATGTATAAGATGAATCTGCAATCCTCGTATTTTGAAGGGAATATGGTACACCTTCCACTTCAAGACATTTTTCTGAAAAAAGTAATCCTGAGATAATGAACTTACAAGTAAGCTACATGATGTTCCCATTACGTCTTACCCATATTTTAAGTTAAAAGAGAATCTTTTATGCAGAATAAGTAAAGAATGTGAAGCAATTCTACATCACTTATTATTTCCAAAATGTCATTATACATTAGTAGCAAAGCTGGACCATAATCATACAATAACAACCGGGGAGGTACAAAATTAAAGCAAGAGCGCTGGCAAGCTTTTTCTTGCCAGTCATAATGAAAGGGACATGCATCTTCTGGTGTCTTGTCTATGATGCTACAAAACTGCACCCTAACCTGAATGTAAAAATCCCTTAATCCCAATGCCCATCACAAATGTACCTTTGGAATGTTTTGCTATGCACACTGTGATGCCACTGGTTAAATCTAGCAATGGATATCAGCATACATTAGTCATAATGAAGTATGCTGCCAAATTTCCAGAAGCAGGGCCTATACATGATACTAATGTTAGGGTTATTGCCGGAAAACTAGTGCTGTTATACTCGAGTGAGTATCCCTAAAGAGATACTCACCAACCAATGCACTTCTTTTATGTCAAGGGGACTGCATCAGTGATGTCCTTGGTTTAAAGGCAGACACTTGTAGATATCACTCTACCACCTATTAATTGATGCATTAATAGAGAGGTTTAATAAAATACTGGAATTCATACAGAGGAAATGTTTGATCCAACCTATTGTTTGTAGCTAAAGAAGTGTCATCTGCTAAAACTGGGTTTGCCTCATTTGAACTTTTGTGTAGTAGTCATCTCAGAAGGTTGCTTGACATTGTTAGGAAACTTAGGAAGAAGATACACCATTCATATGTGTGTGCTAGAACATCATTTTAGTTTGCAGAATCATTTAAAGTCTATAGCCCGCATAGTAAGGCAGCACATGCAGACAGTCCAGGAACTGCCACAAAGAGTCTCTAATAAGAAAGAACGCTCAACCTAAAGAATCTTACCCATGAGATATGGTACTACTGCTAGTGCCTTCCACAGAAAAAATTCTGTCCAAATGTCAGGGACGATATGAGATGATGAAAAGAATAAATGCAGTAAACTATAAGGTTTGACAATCAAGAAAGAGAAAGATACTGACTCCCAATTTTACTAAACCATTTGTCCTATATACACAAGCATCAAACAAAGGTTTGGGGTAGTGTTATCTCAACATATTTAATATAAAGTATGCCCTGTGTACTACAGCAGCCAAAAGTTGAGTTATGGGGAGAACAGATATTTTGCCAGAGAAATAAAAATCTGGCAACAGATCATGGCTCTTTATAATGATAAAGTAGGCAAACTGATGGCAATATAAAGTTGTGCTGGTGTGTACTATCCCTCCAGCACATTCAGTATACAGTAGCTCTCTGAACCAGCCTACCTAATAGAAATGCTGATGGGCTGTCAAGGCTTACAACTCATCAGGATTAGTCCATAATTCCTGATTTGGGCCTGGGAGATAGTTGTAAGATATTGGCGAGTAAATGTGCATTCTAGCTTTAAAAGTGCATATTGAATTTGTAAAATGCACATTTAAGTATGGAGCATGGTGATATTCTCATATAAGTTCACTAAATAACATGGTCTTAGTTGCCAACTAGTATTGTATATAAAGCTGCTGCCTGAAAGCAGCAAGACTGGAATCAGTTCCTCACTTGGAGGAATTATCTGAAACTTCTAGAAACGTTCAGTGTGAGAGAACAGTCAAGTCAACCTGTGGAACATACCTTGCGAATATACTGGTTTACAGAGGTGGAAACAAAGCCTGGGAGAGGCATGCAACCTTGGACTTTCTTTGTCAATAGACAGACAGCCTTTATCCTGGACGTACTATGTGGATTGAACACGACTAACTGAAACAAAGGTGATATAGTTATGTAGTTTCAAGGGAGACATTTTATTTTGCTGGGCTATGTGAAATTCAAGAACAAACCTGCATTTTTATATATGTCCAGCTTGCATTCTCTCTGTGGACTAAAACACTTCACAAATTAAGCAAGTTTATATACAAGAATTGTTAATCTTCTCTGTGTCATAAGATAATTAGCAAAAATATCTTCTTGAACTTTGTATATGGAAATCACATTTTAAAGCACTAGTGTAATGTCATTATATTTTCTTTGATGTGAACCACTCATTCTGTCTTGTTGCTTTTGGTCTGGTAATGTTACTGTATAATCCTGTTAACAGCTAAGTCATTGTAATCACTTCACTCCTGTCATTGCAGTGCTTTATTTATTTCTAACCTTTAGCTTCTTTTACCATATCATTGTAGTATCATTGCATACTTCTAGATACAGAGCCTGTACTCATTTGTGAGTCATATGAATTCTCTGGTGCTAACTGTCATCATTTGATTACTGCCCTCCACCACAACACCTTATCACTGGCCCTTTAAACCTCAGCATTTCACATGTTCATTTTTAACTGTGGTTTATTTAAGACTCTAAAAATGTAGCATATATCCTGCGCAGAAGAATGTTCCTCATGTTAAAAAGAAATCATGCTTCACAGCATGTTCATTCACAAATAACATATTTCATGTTTATAGTTAACTAGAGAATACATTTATTCATTTAAGGTTTCTTTTCAAGGCTCGCAGTAAGTATTTGTTGCCTAAATGGTCCACAGAAAAATGACTGATTATCCTCCTTATATCATAACTGTGCCTTTGCTTTTCATATTATAGTACTCACAGTGACTCTAGACCAGCATGGTACCTGCAAGAAAACTGGTTCAAGCAGGCAAAAATGCAATGCAGTCTAATGGAGTCATAAATAAGTTATGCATTTTCTACAGTATTTAGGAGACCAGGAGTGGAAAAAAAGTAAAAACCAAGGGCAAAATAACATGTAGGCAATAAATGTGAAACCCAAATCCTATCAATTTAGTTGTTTTAAGTTACTTGTTTTAAAAAAAAAACATCTCCTTAAAAGTATAGGGCATTTACTGTAACTTTTAATCAATAGATTTACATATTGAAATGAGATGCTTTAAAACAGTTGTCAGCACCGTTATGCTTTTTTCATTAGATTAGTGTTCTTAGAGTGCTTACTATATCAAGGCAGGTGTTAGTAGCTTCATGAATGTTTATCACGTGTGCAAGGATCAGGAGAAAAATGATTCATAAATTAGTGACTTCATAAAGCATAATGTGATCAACCAGCACATTTTGGTTTGATTTTATTAAACAAAATTCGAATGATAAGGGGCCAAATTCACGATGGCTTGCATGGAGTTTAAGAGTAGAGTAAGACTCCATGCAGCCATCATGTCCGGCGAGCGATCCAGTAACAGCCTGTAGGGGCGTGTAAGAGAGCTCCTAAAACGGCTGTTACACAGACAGGGCTGGGACATGCAAATCACCTCAATTGCAGGCGAAAGGCATGCAAATGAGGTAGATTTGCGATTCAGGAAACCCGAACCTGTCCAAGTAAGAGCAGTGCTATTTGCAGAAATGTACTCAGTTGACAACTGAGTACCATTCTGCAAATAGCAAAACAGAGCCGTGACAGCTCCAAATAAAGGTTGCATCCAGTGCAGGAAGCATGCCAATGGCCAAATATACGGCCATTGGAAATGTTCCTTGATGCAAAATTAAAATAATTTTTTTTTTCCCCGATATCCGATGCACTGCACTCTAAAAACCAGAATACTACAAATTAAAACCCACAAATGTGGATTTTATTGAAAGTGGTAATGTACAATGCAAGGGAATGGCAGGCTGAAGACAAGATGGCCACCGAGTAGAGGTTGCTAAGGGGGGAAGCTCACTCTAAGACATGTAACCAAGCATTAGTAGGCAATCCTATGTAAATGAGTGTTAGGATAGTGAATCGCTAGTTTACATAGCAAATGAGCACAGTCAATGGAGTGTAGGAGTAGGATATGGGGAGTAACAGAGTAGAAGATAGGTAACATCATGAGGGGGGTATGTATGAAAGAAGTGAAGCTCATTGGAGCAAAGTGGCATGTGTACGCTGTCATTTAGACATCATGGAAAAAGGTATGTTAACAGGTAGGCTAGGGAAAGCCAAGAAATGGAAGGTGTATACCATGGATATCACCAAAGTTTCTTGCTGAGCATGCATGCATGCATGCGTGTGCGCGCCTGTAAACCTGAGTAAGACAGAGTGCATGCATGTAAGCGTGAGTACACACGTTTAAGCCGGAGTAAGCATGTATAAGGCTGTTTAAAGAGTTGTAAGCGCATTTGCACTGGTGTGCGCATGTTTTAACCTGAATAAGCAAGTTTTACTCCATGTAAGCATGTGTGCACGCATGTTAGCTGCTGTGCATGTGTTTGCGCTTGTGTGCATGGTGCCCCCCCTCAGGAAACAGAAAGGAAAAAGGAAGCACAACAAATAGTAGGAAACTACCAGGGAGTACTAGCAGAGCTAGCAGGTGAAAACAATCAGAATCAGGCAATTACACAGGCAGTACACTAGCCCAGCCCAGCCTAGCACTTAAAACTCTGCAAACAACAGTCCATTATGTTTCTCACAACAGACACAGCAGTAAGCTAATAGAAGTGAAAACTGAAAAAGCTTTACTGAGACAAAGAAATGTTAGGGGCTGCCATTGCTGTTATAAGGTGACATATGCAACATGCTGAGGGTGGTGACAATGGAAATGCTGCTGGACAACCCACAGTGAGGAGACGGAAAAGATTGTACAGGCCCAGGGTAACTTACCAGGGGCTACATGAGCTGGAGATAGTGGAGCGCTATAGAGTGGACAGAGACCTCCTGCAGCAAATTGCTGAGCTGTGCAGGCCACGCCTCACACACAGAACCAACAGAGGGGAACCCATCCCAGTGGAAACCAAGGTATGTGTTGGCCTAAGAATATTAGCAACAGGCACCTTCCAGAGACCAACTGGTGATATGATGGGGATATCACAGGCATCAGCATCCAGGGTACTACACCAATTCCTGGATGCCATGTCAGCACATGTCGGTGATCATGTATATTTCCCCAATTCCTGTGAGATATTGGCCAGCAATATGAGTCTCTTCCAGCAAATAGTGGAATACCCTGAGGTAGTGGGTGCAATAGACTGCACGCACATATGCATCAAAGCACCAGCCGATGAGCAGGGTGGGGTCTACTTCAACCGCAAGGGCTTCCCCTCCATCAACTGCCAGGTTGTGTGTGATGCCCAGGGCATAATACTGAATGTATGTGCAGGCTGCCCTGGAAGCTACCATGATTCCCATATCTGGCATCTGATGCAGCTGTACCAGACATTTGCCAATGGGGACATCCCACATGGTCACCTAGTGGGGGATGCTGGCTATGCACTGGAGCCATGGCTGATGATACCCATCAGAAATGCGCACACACCTGAACAGGAACACCATAATGAGGCACACGCACAAACACGTAATGTAATAGAGCATGTGTTTGGGCTGCTCAAATCATGGTTCTGGTGCTTGGACACATCTGGTGGAGCCTTGCAGTACTCACCAACTACATGTACCCAAATTGTCATGGTGTGTGCTATGCTGCATAATATGATCCTGCGAAAACAGCATAGGCCTGGGCCAAACAGCCCCAACCATTGCCAAGGCCATCACAGGCAGAGCGTGACTCGGAGGAGGAACAACCTGAGCCTGCCCCAGTAGGCAGAAGGAGGTGTTCCCAGTATGCTTTGGCCTTGGCAAAGAGGCAATGCATAGCACATACATTGGCTCAGTAGGAACTCTGGAAATGATACCCCTCTCCGACTAGCACATAAATTAAAAGGGATGCCTAAGTTGACACTACCTGGTTCCAAACATGTGCAGGGAGTGTAGTATGTGCATCCGACATAGGCAGCCCTGCAGCACCACCTAAGGCCTGAATGCCATGTGTTAAGCAATATAAAGCAGTGCTAAACAGCAATTACCACCATGTAGTATATGCAAACAAAATCGCACACACCAACTAGCACAACTGTGGTCAGTGTTCAGTAATATTGGGCAACGTCCAGTAATGTTGGTGAATATTGAGCAATGTCGGACAAGCCTGGTCTAAGTAGGGCATAGGTGAACAAAAGCCAACATGCTCATATTTGCTTAACAGGCCCTTAAGCAGTGTGGTCTGCTCTGTATGAAAATATAAAACAGTGATGGGGCACGAACCCAGGATACTGTGCACTATAGCCAAAGTACTGAACCAATAAACCATGACAGTATTGCAGTGGTGTACCTCTTTGATGGAATGTTGATAAGTCTATGCAAAGTATTCCATGGAAACCCTACAAGCACAGCATAATCCTTGTTGAGTTATGACACAAAGGTGAGTCCTGCAGTGAGAACAGAACCTGACTTCCAACACACACAGTATAAATGTTAATATTGGTCATGTTCGCACACATCTACAAATGTAGTTGACCTCAGATAGCAACATACTGAAGGGTCACACTGGGCATGCTCACACACTTGAATAAATAAGACAAATGTCAGGCAACAAAACATGTAATGTCAGAACTGGGCATGCTCACACCATGTCTGAGTACAGCAGTGGGCCATGCATATCTGGCAGTTGCATGTGTTAACCCAGGAACCTGTCACTATACAGCAATCTGCCCTGTGCACACAGTTATATGACAATAGACACATCTATAAAATAGTGGAATCCTGTCATAATCAAATATGTTCTGCAGATACTGAAGTTCTTCATGGAAACTGGTAAAGCAAAGATGATAAAGACCTGCAAACAGTATCAGCAATAAACATTGTGCATCTTGAACATTAGCATAGGTTCAGAGGTCGATACTAGGCTATCTGCCCTAGGGCATGTACAAGCCTAGCCAGAGTGTGTTTGGCCTTCGCAACCCTGTCAGATTACTACACTGTGTGTGTGAATAGTAGGTCACACAAGATAGCCCATGTACATTTATGCTAGTGTGCCTCTGTCTAGAAGGGACACAGAAGATATCCCAGGGGTAAATATACAATCACCCATACAGTCATCAAGATGTCTCCAGTAGGTGATCAGTGGGTGGCTCTGCCTATGTGAAACCGGGATTACATTCTGTAGTGAGTGGAGCCTCTGGGATAAGAATCTGTCCCTCCACAATGTCCTATTAACATCTGTGCTGAGGTATACATCCCTACAGTGTGTAGCTCCAAGGGAGTTGGATATCCTGAGGTGGAGCATTTCCAGTAATTCTGGTTTGGTTATAGCTGTAAACAACAGGCACACATCATATCTGAGTAGGTGGTAAGCGACTGAGTAGAGCTGGAATTACTGCATCTGAACAATGCAGGGCATCTGTGTGAGTCCCTAGATCTGCTTGGTGAGGACCGTCTGTGGCCAGTACAGTTGCTGCAGGTATCAGGTAAGGTATACCCCAAATGTGGCATTGTAACCAAGCATGGATGTGATGAGTATAGGGGCACAATGACCTCACTTGATCTAGATGTGAAACCATATGGGATAAGGTGGCACACATAGAAGGTGTGTCCAACCACCTTGGCAATGTGAATGTTAAAGGCGACAGTACAAACAAGTGATGTCCCCAAACCCCTAACAACTCCTACTGTATGTAATGGAGCACTACCTATGTGGTAATGTGTGGGCATGTTGTTACTCCCAAAGGGGATGACTATGCAACTAATGGCATTTAGCTGTAGGCCATGGCTCAGGCACCAGTCATCCATCTCTGTGAGACCCTGATTGAGTATGAATGTCGCAGCTGGAGAGTTGATCATGGCACCCAGTTTGCAGTCAAGTGCAAACATGTTCAGCCATATTCCCCCTGTGATAGCCTGTACGTAAGACAAATATATACTGAACAAGAGAGATCCCAGGACCAAGCTGTGTGGGATGCCATGTGTAACTGGTGTATAGTCAGGCATGGCACCTGCAATCCTGACCATGTGGGTGCTATCCCTGATCTAGGTATCAATCCACTGTGTGAGATATGTGTCCAAATTGACGCTGGTGAGCCTATGCATAATGGCCCAGTGGGTTATTGTGTTGAATGGTTTTGCAAGGCTCAGGTAGGCTGTGTGGATAGCTGTCCCTATGTCAATGGACCTGTTAGCCATTTAAAGAATACCTACAGGTTCAAGAGGCAAGATTTGCCCACAGCAATGCTGAAATGAGTAGGACACAGTGTCTGTAGGTTCCCAATGTCTATGTGTAGGAGTCCTATGACAATATGCTCCATAGCCTTGCAGAACAGGCTACATAGGCTTATAGGGCAATATTGTCTGTGGTCCGTTGTGGCACCAACTCTGTGGAGCAGGACCACTGTCCCAGTATGCCATTCCTTGGGTACATATCCTGTGGTAACTCCGATATTGAACAGTGATGTAATGTGAGGGTTGCGTTTGTCATGATGCTCGTGTATGATGCAGGCTGGGACACCATCTGGTCACATTGATACTGTGATGTATGCTGTGGGGAGGGCAGCACTCACCTGTTACTGTGTGATGTCAGAGATGTTATACTCTGTTGGGATGGATAGTTGCTCCTTAGGTGGGATGGGTGGGAGACATCTGCACTGAACCTGTTTGCCAGGATGTAGGCAATGCCAGTGGGTTCAGGGTAGGTTTAGTCAGTATGCAGCAACTCACAGCATATCAGTGAGTGCCCACCCAGGTTCCTGACATAACTGAAGAAGACCGTGTGATAGTCCTACATGTCAGGTGCAATTGTCTGGTAGAAGCGGCCCTTAGAAGAGTCCAAGAGTGATTGTAGCTTTCTGCTAGTACAGATCACAGATGCCTTCCCAGTCTGGGATTGTGGTCTATCATATAGTAGCATCCTCCTGACATTGTACATCTTATTAATGGCTGGGGTCTACCAGACAAGCCCCTGCCATTGTAATAGTGGGTCTTGTTGTTATTTGGGATAGCACAATCCATGCAGTCCACTAGGTGTCCATAGAATGTGTATGTAAAGGATGCAGCAGTGTGAGCCATATATGCCACTGTCTCAGGATTTCTGAAGGATACCACCTTGCTTCGGTGAAGTGAGATGTTGGCATATGAGAATTTCACCAAGATTACCCAGGATGGGTGTGTGGAGGATATATGTATGTCGTGTGAGATACATGTATGTTCTGACCTTACCAATGAGGGGTATATCGCTGGTGTGGAACATAGAGTCCCCATGTTGGTGATGAGCAGGTCCAATATGTATTCCCTCTTGTGGCTGTGCTGACTGGTTGTGCCAAAGCATATGAGTCCACAAATTGTAGTAACTGTTGGGTGAGGTTGTCGGGGCTTGAGTAGTATCCCAGTTAATATGTGTGCATATGAAGTCACACAATATAATGGTGTCTGTGGAGACCTTCATATTCTCCATAGTTCCCACAAGATCCGAGTGTGTTTCCTGAGTTTGGGAGTGTGTTCTGTAGCAGGCAACAAACTGAAAGGCAGTATTGCACAATGGTCGTTGTACATGTATGGTCTGTGATGCTTTGTGCAGTGCTACTAACCTGGAGGTGTGTGTATCTGTGATGTATATGGATACTCCCCCAAGTTGTGTTGTCTGTTCCAAGTCTTGTTGTCAGACAGCATGGTATGAAACATAACCTGGTAGTGCTGATGTGCATAAGTGAGCCTGAACCAGGTGTCTGCCAGTGCACAGATATTGCTCTTCTCCATACTGAGGAGAGTCCTGAGTGGCCACAATATGAGGTTAACACAACTGTTGTTGGGCAGCATTACCCTTAGTTTCATTTAACCTGTAATGTCTATGGATGTGGGTTTGTCTTCTGAGCCCTGCTTAAAAAAGGCACTCTGGTGGTAGCAAGAGCCTTAGCCAGCATTCCAAAGTCCAAGGGTGACAAGTGCAAGCTGTCCATAGTGAAGCTACGTGGCATGTTGAGCATGTCACCATATGCTGACATACACTGTATCCCCTATGAATGAAACACATTTGTAAGCCAACTGTTAAATGTGATATGTGTGTCCATATACTGTGACATCATAATTGGTGGGTGTAAGATGCTAGACAAGGTCTGGGTCATACTGGCCTGGGCTACATGTTCAGAGTGTACCTCCATGTATCATGTCATGTGGTCCAGGGAGTAACGTCTGAGGTTACACACACCAGCATGGACAATGATGGTGCCAATCTTGTACTTGCTTTGGAGTGACCTAATTGCCTGTGTTATGTGGCAGATCCTGGCACCCAAAAGACAGCACAAAGTGACTATTCCCTTGTCAGGGCTGGTGAGTGGTACGTCAGTGTGTCTGAACATAAGTGTCGCCTATTACAAGTGTATTAGGTGTGTTGTTTAGCCCGAAGGGCAGTGACTGTGTGGCACACTGACATTGTAAACTTAGTGATATGTGGATATTGTAGTGGGGTAGCAGGTGTGTGTGTGTCTGCTTTGGAGGTCTCTGCTGCTTAGTTAGAGTACATTTACAGCATCTGAGTATGTCAATGTGTGCTAATGTGGTTTGAGTGCTGTTGCTAGAGGATATGTGAGACTGATATGTGGTGTGTGTGGTTACCTTCACCACCTGATAGACTGTGCCAGCCATGGGTTGAGAGAGTTCAGCTCCCTGTATGTCTATATAGGTGCATCTCACACATATATCTGAGTTTGTCGGGAGGAGGAGAGGGTTGTCTGTGTACATGAGGCAGATGTGACATTGTGTCAATATCACAATATCCACCAGCTGGACTGAAGAGTGCACACAAAACCGACCCCTGGACATGCCAAGATATTATCGTGACATACTCTGTATAGATCAGTAGGGTGTTAAGCATGTAAAAGAGTATAACAGGGATTAGTGCTCATGTTCATTAGTGTTTTGTAAAGAGGAGCTGAGAAGGAGTCCAGACTGAATCATGACACCTTCGTCAGCTATGTCATATATATCAATGTACACACATATATATGTCCTGAGTCAGGGCCAACTGTACCTGAGTGTCAATGCCAACATCATGACAGATAGGCCCATATGTACATACCCATCCCCCACTGACAATAGTCCACATCATCATACCAGGAGATATCACATGTAGAATGGATGAGCAGCTAACCCCACTGCCAAAAGCATGGCAGCAGGTGGAATACATTGATTCCCAATATGTCTCATACACAAACTACAGAATAAACAGATCATGCACCTGAACAGTCAGCAGAGCCGCACCCCCTACACAGGATGTGGAACCTTTGAATGTGTCACAACTACATATGGCACTCCCCACAAGTGTTGGTGCACAACACACCATGGGAAGTCAAGTCCAGTACGCCTATGAGGTCTGATCTGCAAGGTCATGGAGTCCATCATGGTTGCAGTCATAAACAGAGTTATTGGAAGCTGACACACACACAGCCCTACCAACTGTGGTATGTTCATGTGCGGATCATGATTCCCAAACATGCTAGACTGTTTGCAAGGCAGCCACCCAGGACATACATCAATGAACACATCTACACATGTGTCACATAGACTTTGAATAGCCCTTTATCAACATCCCAGACACATGTAGTATCCACAAAACCAAGAAGCTGTGCATAAATATGTGTTGACATATGACGGAATGTCAATGTGTCCACAGATAGATCACACAAGGTAAGGATACTGAAGTCATGTTCAAGCTGTTGACATCTGCTGACCCACATGGACCATTCCTGGAATGGCATAAAACAAAGTGTACACACATCACCATGTCCAGTCTGATGATGTCACCATCCTATAAATACAGCAGGAGAAAAAAAACAGCCAGTAAAGCAAATAGTGTGCTGTATTAATGTGTCTCTTTCCAGTATCATAACATAGTTAGGTAGGGGTTTGAATTCTGCAAAGTGTGCATGTGTGTGGGGGGGTGTATGTGTGCAGTTTCTTTTGAGAAGTGTTCCCATTTTGGAGACTGGGAAAACTCAGTAAAGTAGGTACATTCCTCTTTGGAAAGTCTAATGATGTCACCATCCTACAAATACTGCAGAAGAAAAAAAAACAGCCAGTAAAGCAAATAACGTGCTGTGTTAGTCCGTTTTTCTCTAGTATCATAACCTAGTTAGGTAGGGGTTTGAATCCTGCAAACAGTGTATGTGTATGTGTGCAATTGTCTTTGAAAGGAGTGCCCTTTTTGGAGACTGTGAAAACAAACTAAAAGAGGTACATTCCTATTTGGAAAGTCTGATGATGTCACCATCCTACAAATACTGCAGGAGAAGGCACACCAGCCAGTAAAGCAAATAGCGCACCGTGTTAGTGTGTCTCTCTTTCTAATATTATACTATAGCTAGGTAGGGGTTTGAATCCTGCTAACACAGTGTGTGTATGTGTGCAATTGTCTTTGAAAGGAGTGCCCTTTTTGAAGACTGTGAAAACACACTAAAAGAGGTACATTCCTCTTTGGAAAGTCTGATGATGTCACCATCCTACAAATACTGCAGGAGAAGAGAAACCAACCAGTAAAGCAAATAGCACGCCATGTTAGTACGTGTCTCTGTAATATCATAACATAGTTAGGTAGGGGTTAGAAGCCTGCAAACAAGGAGTGAGTGTGTGTGTGTAAGTGTGCAATTGTCTTTGAAAGGAGTACCCTTTTTGGAGACTGTGAAAACACACCTAAAAGAGGTACATTCCTCTTTGGAAAGTCTGATGATGTCACCATCCTACAAATACTGCAGGAGAAGGAAAACCAGCCAGTAAAGCAGATAGCATGCCTTGTTAGTGCATCTATCTCTAATATCATAACATAGTTAGGTAGGGGTTGGAATCCTGCAAGCAGTGAGTGTGTGTGCACTTGTCTTTAAAAGGAGTGTCCTTTTTGGAGACTCTGAAAACACACTAAAAGAGGTACATTCCTCTTTGGAAAGTCTGATGATGTCACCATCCTACAAATACAGCAGGAGAAGAAACACCAGCAAGTAAAGCAAATAGTGCACCGTGTTAATGTGTCTCTCCCTAGTATCATAACATAGTTAGGTAGGGGTTTGAATCCTGCAAATGCTGACTATGTGTGTGTCACTGTTGGTCAACAGAGTTGGTTTTGCTTTTACTATGGTATGACATAGTATGATGACAACAGTAAGTGCATTGCAGACATCAGGTATCTGCGTGGCAAATATATATGTGTACATGTTCCCTCAATCACTACATAGGTGTGAAGCCTGCATACTACATGAATACATTTGTTTCCATTGATAGGTTGTGCCGCTGCTACTCAGATCATAGGTCACATATGTATATATGTGACATGGCCGTCCACTGTCATGTTCTGTGGCCAAGGTCATCAGTGGCAGACACACCCATGATAGTTATTTAAGAGTAGTGTGAGTGAGGGTATATGCCTGGGGTATATGTCAGACATGGTCATACACAACAAAGTCTGCCAAGAATGAACAGTCTTTATAGGTGTACGACTGCTTTGTGGATATGCATTCAGGCCTCTAATGTCTGAGATACACCTTCGGACTCCACAAAACCTATGGATATGTGGATACCAAGGGACACATGACATAACATGGGTCTGTATGTACGCAATGGTACCCGACATACATGTTGAGGGCTACCACCGGTGTGGTACTGACGGGATAGTATGTATAGTACATGAGGATGACTATGCCATAGTTGGCTTACTGCTATACAGCATGTATCACACAACAGGTATCTGTCTGTATGATACCCTTGTGTAGGATATGCGTCCCATCCAGGGAATGCATTGTAGGCCATTCCATGCATTCCCAGATTTGGATGGACACATCCCAAGTGTGTCTGCATTGTACCTAAGAGGGCTATATGACACACAGGTGTGGTCACAGTAATGGGTGGCGGTCATCACCCCCACTGGTTAGTGTTATAGTGTAGCACCGGAAGGAACCAATTGATACTGGGTTCCCTACTACTGTGTGTCATTTGTCAGGACATCATCCAATGATTGCTTATAGTCATGCTGCTGAGGTTGTGTATACTACCAGACTGCAAATCATTGACTGATATTAATGGTATCACCCGCAGCATAGTGTCAACCCATGTCATACACATGTCTACCCATGTTAGTACATAACTGTAGTAGAATGCATACTGGCCATTGAAAGATGCAATGGGATGTTAATAATGTGTACGAAAGGGTATGCCACACGTCGCATGTGTCCACTATGCACGTACATCCAGACAGTGCGCACCCACCATGTTCACAGATGTACACTTGCTAATCTGTACTGCACACATCACACACATAATGTCCACTCACTAACACATGCTGGCAGCACATCACACATCAGCCAAGTGGCACATGGGTGGATAATACATACTCAGACCTAACAGTGGTGTAAACAATGCTACATTGACAATCAGAGCTTTGATGCATAATTTCTGCTCAGATATACCTACAAGGATGTAGTTAGACTTCCTTGTTGACAACTCGCTATTATTGCTACACTGCTATAGTGTCACCCTGTGCATCAGCACCATGTTAGCCTGTCCCTCCATCGATAATGCAGATGATAGGAGACGGCACAGGTATCATCATATGCACAGGGCATTTTGTTGTTTGCCAGAGCCTGACATTGACCCATCCAATCGACATGTCTGTGTGTGTGTGTGTGTGTGTGTGTGTGTGTGTGTGTGTGTGTGTGTGTGTGTAGGACAACAGTACAGCATGGGCCAATGTTGATGTAATGTGTGTGTGTATGTGTGAGCCCTAGTTGTTTGCTTAATGTGTGTGTGCCTGCATGCACACAGCTCCACCATGTGGCTGCCATATATGATGGTTTGTGGGACAGCCACAGACTGTACCTGCTTGGCTGTACAAATCACTGTCTCTGGCCATGGACACAGTACCTGTGCCTGGCAGGGGTGCTACGGACGGTATCGGGTACCAACCCTGACTGGGTACTGTCATCAGAGGCAGAGGTATGATGATTGGACCCATGTCCCTGCTGACTCTGGCCAGAGCCACATGCACTTGGTCTACTGGGATGGACAATGGACAGGCCAGCCGCAGCATTGCTGGGGCTGGTACTGCCACTATGGGAGCGGCTGTGAGCTGTGGGCCATCCACGACCACTACCAGCTGTTGCTGTTGCTGGCATGTGTCGATGTCGCAACCATTCCACATGGTCCTCACTTGAGGAACTCATGTTGTGGAGGGCATCTATTGTCTCCCACCAACGTCTATCAATGACCTCGGTGTATGTCCGGATGGCACCGGAAAGATCACGGATGCTGTCATTGATAGCGGTGTTATGTGCCCTCTGCGCCCTAAGTCCCTGTCTGGTGTACTGTTCCATACGTGCCTGAGCCTGCATTACAGCCCAGAGCATAGTGGTCATCGTAAGACTTGTGAGGGCATGCCTGCCAGGGACAATACGTCCAGTGGTGCTCCCCCGAGAACCCCTGGACCTCCGCCTATGTGGTACCATTCCGGGTCTATGGCTATGGCTGCTGTGAGGGGATGCACGTGCCATGGGTACCAGACTCTCCTGGTCATTGCCAACTGTATGCTGTCCCTCCCCTATGGCCATTGGTGGTGAGGGATGTAATGGCAGTATGAGTGTGCACATAGATGGGGTTGAACGCTGTGTACTGTCGATTGGTGGACAAACGACAGACACTGTCAAATCTCCCTGAGCCAAAATACATGTGTCATCATCAGCACTATCCATGGCAGTGGCTTCAGTTTGCCTGCTGCTTTTGCCAAGCCCTGCCTCAGCACCTGTGAGAGGAAGACAGGAAACACACGTTACCATCTGCACATGCACACATGCACACATGCACACATGCACACATGAACACATGAACACATGCACACATGAACACATGTACACATGCACAGATGCACACAGGCACACAGGTACACAGGCACACAGGAACACAGGAATACATGCACATAAGAACACAGGAACACATGCACACTCCTCACTACAGCAGACACACACACACACAACAGAAATCCAAATCATATTCAATACTGGTTGAAGGTGGTTGACAGTATCACAAGGCAAACAGTCACGCACACGTGTCAGCATGCAGAATAAGTGTTGATCAAGTCCATGCAGTGTGAGTGTAGATAGCCATAGTTAATGACAGTGTACATGGCTGTGGTGGATGTGTGTACATGTTCAGTGATTGCCTACACCCTGGAACACAATGTATACAAGGACATGGCATTTCTGTGCAAGTATTATAAGCTCTGCGATGTCCTGTGCACCATCACACACAGGTATACATATCATAGCTGCATTTGTTATCTGTGTGTCACATGGATTTCCGTGTCTGATTGCAGTATCTGTGTCTGTAGCAGATAATTGTGGACACAGGTATAACACATGCATGCTATGTACACACACGGGATGAGTGGTGCATGTATACGTGATGGGATACCAATCCTGGACATGGCCATTGTAACAGTATGGGGTGTAGTACTATTAGCCATCATCATCATGCATCATGTGGTCACTAAAGTGTGCTAGACCACCGCCTAGCATGCTGAACCTGAACTGCAGTGCCATGGGTAAGTTCACAATTACACAGCCATATTGCACAAGGGTGTGTGAGCTGTCCAATAGGGAGCATTGCCTAACATGACTGTGTTATGTGTTGAGGAGTGTTGCACAGCCCCATGCTAGGCCCCTACTCATCAGGTATAGTATGTGTGGTTTGTGGATGACATGTGGGATATTGAAGTGTGACCTGGCAGCGGTTGTCCAGTTACACTATGTGGAGCATGTTGAGGTGTACTGCATATGACAAATGTGTTATGTTGTGTACATGTGCATCAACTATGCCTATCCAATGTGCAGTACAGTGTTGCCACATTTGTGTCTGATGCTCTGTGCATTGCATGTGATTGAGGCAGCTACTGACATTACTGAGATGTTTCACATCTCACAGCAAACATGCACAGCATGCATTATGCGTAGGTGTGTTATGTGTACATGGCCTACACCTCACCTATGACATGCACAGTTTAATACCAAGTTTAAAGTGTTAACACACTCACCAGCATGTAATGTCTGCCCTGCTGTCACACCAGAGGGAAATGCAAGAATATGACACGGCTTGTCAGTGGCCACAACTGTGGCATTGCTACTGTGAGTGTGCTAAACTACAGTAGAACAACAGGCATAGGTGTACAGATATTATTCAAATTATCAGTATTGCACACAATAGGCAGTACAACTGCCAAACACAATGCACATCTCACACATGCATAATCTAACAATACAGGTAACAGTAGTCTACAGCTAGGGCATGTTACCTGCATGCTCCATGTCACCATGCTGGGTGGCTCCGGCCTCCATGATGACACATGTGTGATGTTGTTGTTGCTGTAGGCCAGGAGCCACCACACTTAGCAGCAGTTCCTCCACTCTGGTGAGGGGGGGATGTATGGCTACCCCACCACATGTGGCAAGCTGTTGTCTGTGGATATCAGACGCACGCCACCAGACATGTCTAATTAAATCACTGCAGTAATGGCGCACCTGCTCATATGTCCGGTTATGCATGCCTATGTCATTTACCCGATGAACAAGTTCTTGCCACAGTGCAGTACGCTCCTGCTGGTGCTGGCTGGCCCTTGAAAACAGCAGGGTATAGTGCTAAACCAGGCTGTGGTGAATTTCCTGTTCCTCTGCTGCTGTGTAGCAGGGGTTCCTGTAATGAGCCTTAAGCCTGGAAGACAAGTAAATGATATGTGTGAGCAAGTCATGTGGCACACTTAACATTATACAGTACAGATATCAGTTAATTGCCATATATAGTATCTGTTCATCTGTCAGAGGATACACACATTCAATACCACATATCAGTGCTCAGCCCACAACTGGCTGACAGTGCCTGCACACTCCAGATGACACACCAGTATACACCAGTACTTGGCTCACTGTTTGGGATCCAATGCACAGCCTTGCCAGGGGGGTACATATCAAGCTAATGCATGCATAAATATGTCATTCATTGCAATGAATGTGAAGTACAGTTACAGTATAACCAGTAACCCACCCTAGTCGTTGATGCCATACCCCTACCTAACATATGTGCACAGTTGTTAATATAGCTGGCATACTGCTGTAACAGAGTATACATGTTGCTAGGTACATGCGCAAACCCTGCATCACACATGTGATTGCGGATATAGTACAGGCATCATTACACACACATCAGACATTCATGCAACACACAAATGTATGCTAACACAGATGAGCATTTGCTATGTACCTTACAGTACTGTGTGCCCCTACTTACAGATACCTATGCCTGAGGAATGTAATCTGTGCAGACTACAGGAAACACACAAGACAGTGTTGCCAGGTAATGTGAACATACACCATACTGTGCTGTTTAGGCCTACAGCTTCAGGTGGTACAACAGTTCAAATGTCGGCTGGATTCACCAGCAGTACCACTTACTGAGCATACATGTATTGCTTCAGCCTATGATGGGACACCACAGTCGTACACATGGAACTATGTCACAACATATACCACCCTACTATGTCTGCATCCCAATAACTGACACATCTTTCTCTGGCCTCACACTTAGGACACAAATGACCATGACAGAAACAACCTCACACTTAGCTATCACACTGTCACAGACCTTGCACACATTCACTGTCACACTCATTCCACCTCACATGGCAGGTATTGCACTGTGTACATGTCTGTGTGCATTACGTCATAAGTAGGTAATATGCTATTGTCCCTGGGGCCTACAGCAGCCTAGCAATATGCTACCCTGGCCTGTGACACACTTGTAGTTAGATTTCACTTCCTCCTGTCAACCGGATACACAGAGGTGATTCCCAGGGCATGTTACCTATCCCCCAGACAATCATCAGGGGTATGTCTGACATCTGCTACTGAGGAGCCTTGTTTGTTCATGCTGGGTGGTTTACTCCATAGTATGGCATATTTGCCAGTAGGAGCCTATCCCTCCAGCATGTGCTGTTTATTGAGGTTGTGGGGACTAGGGACCTAGGCCGTGTAGCCCGGTGGGATTGTGAGGTGTTGACATGGTGGTTGTCTGACTGCTATGGGTGTGGCATACCTCTGTATGTTTGGCAGAGGTAACCTCTGGGTGGCCGGTATACAACGCATTGTAGCTGTGGTTATGTGAGTCAGTCTGCATAGGGTATGTGTTTCAGGGCAGTATTACCCTTTGTGAGCTATGTCTGTGGCCTTTCCACTTGCTGTAGTTGTCATGTGAGGTACATATCACATGGGGCATTGTGATGAGTACAGGGGAACACTGACCTATATTTCCGTACATGACACATCATTTGTGATTACACGTACCACGTAGACAGATTACAAGACTAGTGTGGCACTGTAAATATCAAAGGGGAGGCTACTGTCCACCTGTGTCCCATGTTCTCTTCTGACACCTTCAGTTTTAGTCAGGCAACCACCTATCTGATAGTTAGTGGGTAAAGTGTTTTGGAATGGGGTATGGCACTGCAGTATCATCACTGGTGTTCAGTCCATGCCTTGGTCACCAGGCACCTGTTGCAATACATCTGACCCTGTGTCTCCCTCTCTCACTATATATATATATATATATATATATATATATATATATATATATATATATATATAGGTTCACTTCAGTTCACTGAACTTTCAATTCACTGACTTTCATTTCACTGACACCATTTCACTGAAATTCATTTCACTGAAAGTTCATTTCACTGAAAGTTCATTTCACTGACAACTATTATTACAAAGTAAATGGAATATGCCCCCTTCCCCACTGTAGTGCAACCCTGGAGTTAGAATATATAGTTAGGGGGGTGTGGGGGGCAGAGCCCCCTACATCGGGGGGTGTGGGGGCACAGCCCCCCACTTACTTTTCTTTTACTAAGCAATATTATATCAAAACGTAAGAATATCATATGAAATGAAGTGGGGCTGCACCCCCACACCCCCCGATGTGGGGGGCTCTGCCCCCCACCCCCCCAACTATATATTCTAACTCCAAGGTCGCACTACAGTGGTGAAGGGGGAATATTCCATTTTATTGCTAATAATAGTTGTCAGTGAAATGAACTTTCAGTGAAATGAATTTCAGTGAAATGGTGTCAGTGAAATGAAAGTCAGTGAATTGAAAGTTCAGTGAACTGAAGTGAACCCATATATATATGTATATATATATATATATATATATATATATATATATATATATATATATATGAATATTTATATACATATATATTTATATATCACTCTGTATATACATATCTATATATCTATATATATATATATATATATACATATTTGTATATTTATTTATTTATTTATTTATTTGTTTATAGTTGGTTTACCAGCATAGTCCATTGGGCGAATATGAACTTGTTTTCAATGGAGTCCTGGGGAGAAAAGCTCCAGAAAGAAGGGTTACAATATGTGTTACGATGTTTACAAAATTATGCAGTTTGAGCATCAAACAATATTAACAAATTATGCAGTGTGAGCATGAGACAATATTTACAAGTTATGCAGTTTGAGCATCAAACTGGTGGTGAAACAATACAGAAAATACAGAAGTATACATTGCATTATTTACAAGATTATGCAGTTAGAGAATAACATTCAGAAGACAGTTACAGACAGTTACAGATGATATAGACTAGAAACTGGAAAACATTTCTGAAAAAATACTGAGAAGTCCTTAATTGTGAGGCAGAAGCAAGCATGTTGTTGGAAAAGAGGGAGAGGAGGTAAGGCAGTGTAGTATTAAGATGGATGGGAGAGGAGGTAAGGCAGTGTGGTATTAAGATGGCTGGGAGCAAGAGCATTCCCAGTGGGTTAGTAGATAAGAGTGAAGAGATTTTTTGAATGAATAGTGGTTGGAAGTGGTACGAATGGCTGGAGGTAGAGAGTTCCAGAGACGTGCTAGACCATAGGATAGGAGTTTTTTTTCCTGGGGGACAAGTAGGTTTGTATAACTCAATTAGGTTTTGGTTATTAGTTCTGAGAGCTCTGTTGGGAAGATGCATTTTAAACAAACACAAAGGCAAAACGACAGACTAAGAAACAAAAAAAACCAAAGGGCAAGCAGGAATACGTAAAAAACAACACAATTTAATATAGTAAGTACTTTCGGAAACAGACTGTGCTTCTCCTTCCTTTATCTTTAAAATTTGATTTTTGACTTAACTAATTAACCAATTGATATTTTAGGTTTGTTTTATATAAGCATTTTAACTTGTATGTTCTAAGTCTGAAGAAGGAGAAGCACAGTCTGTTTCCGAAAGCACTTGCTATATTAAATTGTGTTGTTTTTTACGTATTCCTGCTAACCCTTTGTTTTTTTTTGTTTCTTAAGATGCATTTTAAAGGCAGATGAAAGGGATGGACAAAGGGAGGGTTTGAAAATGAGCTTATGAGCTAGAGAAAGTTGAGTATAGATGAGTTGATTGGTTAGTTCAAGCCAGTTTAGTTTGTGGAGAGAAGAGCAGTGGTGGGTAGATGCTTTGTGACTGTTTGCAAATTTGGCTATTTTGTTGTGGCATGAGGAAAGTTGTGTTTTGAGGGAAGATTGAAGATTAGTTAGGAGTGGGGTTCCATATAGAAGAGAGGGGATAAGGAATGTAGAACATAGTGTGATTTTAGTTGAGGGTGTAAGGTATCAATTTTGTCGGTAGAGCATGCCTAGTTTTTGATGAGTTTTTTTGATATTAAGTTGTATGTGGGAGTTGAATTTGAGTTGACTGTCAATTTGTACCCTAAGTAACTTGGTCTCTGGCACCAGTTCCAAGGATGTGTTGTTGTTGCTGGTGATAGAAAAGGAGTTTGTGTTGAAAGAGTTGTGTTTAGAAGGGGTAAATATCATTAATTTGGTTTTAGAGGCATTGAGAGCTAGGTGGTTTGCTTTCATCCATTGTTCAGTGATTGAGAATGTGTCTTGTGCAAGTTTTTGGAGTACTGGGAGGGTTGTGGCTGAGCAGATAATTGTTGAATCATCTGCATATTGAATGATATTGGAAAATGGGATAGAATTGTGGAAGTCATTTATGAATATATTAAACAGAAGAGGACCTAATGGGGACTCCTGTAGGGGTATTAAGGAATGAGGAGGTGGCTTTTTTCCATTTGACTGCTTGAAATCTATTAGATAAGTAACTAGAGAACCAATTCAGTGAGGAAGGTGATAAGTTAAGTTGGGAGAGTTTAGTTAAAAGTAGTTTGTGAGAAATAGTGTCAAAGGCATTTGAGAGATCCAGTAGCAGGGTAGAAAAAATGTTGCCAGTGTCCCGTGCTTTATTAATGGTTTCTGAGAAGGAAAGGAGGGTTGTCATGGTGCTATGGTCAGGTCTAAAACCATGTTGGGTTGGAGTCATCAGGTGATTGTCTAAGAGGTAAGGTAGGAGCTGTATATGGATACACTTTTCTAGGAGTTTAGAGATGGGGGACAGGATAGCTATGGGACGGAAGTTTGTAGTACTGTTATTATTGCCACCTTTATGCAAAGGTATGATGAAGGCTTTTTTCCAAATTTGTGGTACTATGTTTTCTTGGATAGAGCGGTTAATTAGAATACTGATAGGGTAGGCAATGGCTTCTGCAGCTATGCTAAGAAAGTATGAAGGAATGTTGTCTGGGGCATTGGAGCATGGCTTTAGTTTCTGGAGAAGTTTTTTGATGGTTGATGTGGGGATAGGTTTTAGTGAGAAAGGTGGGGAGTTAGAGGGTGGTGGAATAGTAGAGGAAATGGGGGTGGTATTGGGAGTGGGGGGGGAGTGTTAGTAGAGGAGGATGGGGGAGAAGTTGAGGATGTGGCGGTGTTGGAGAAAGAGGAGATTAGTTTAGAAATAGAGTCAATGAAAAAAGAGTCCATATCCATAGATATCTATATATATCTGCATATATCTATATATCTCTATATATATCTATATATGTATATATCTATGCATCTATATATATCTATATATGTATATATCTATATATCTACATATCTATATATCTATATATGTATATATGTATATATATCTATATATATATATATATATATATATATATATATATATATATATATATATATATATATATATATATATATGTATATATACACATATATATATATGTATATATATATCTATATATAGATATATATGTGTGTATACACACACACACACACACACACACACACACACACACACACACACACACACACACACACACATATATATATATATATATATATATATATATATATATACACATACTTGTAAACAGCCACTGATGTATATATACATGCACATATATGCACATATACTGCCCACCTTTCATGGTGGGAATATCAATTATGGAACAGTTGTGAGACATAAAATTATGTAATAATATTGCACAGTGTTGTGCAGAATGCATTTCGCTGTCCTCAAGCCATATAGCCGTAGCAGACCTCACTGGCTGTAACTCAGTCCCACAGCATTTAACCACCACGTGACATATACCTGCACTGCTTGCTGTTTTCAATGCCACACACTACAACCTACATAGATATGTACACATAGCAACCTTCAAATACATATATATGTCCAGCCTTCACTAATAGTTGCAGTATGTCCCTTGCCCTATGCACATCTGCATATACATATAGATACGGACTGCTACCACATAAGGAGTGTTCACAGAATGTAGAGTACCCTTCAGACACATCATTCGGATGCCAGCAAATACAGCTGTGTTACATACCTTACCCTTGTATTTCTCACCTCAGTCTGTGGTACCTGTTGATGTTTTTTTTTTTAATTTGTTTAGGTTGGTGTCTTCCACTGCCTGTGTTCTTTTTTTTTTTTTTTTTTTTTTGGTTGGTTGGTGTCTCGAACTGCCTCTGTTTGTTGTTTTTCTTTTGTTTTGGTTGGTGTCTCCAAACGCCTCTGTTTTTTTTTTTTTTTTTGGGTTGGTGTCTCCAACTGCCTCTGTTTGTTTGTTTGTTTGTCTGTCTGTCTGTCTTTCTCGCTCTCTCTCTCTCTCTCTCTCTCTCCAGTTGCTGCAATGATATTATTGCATGTGTGGACAGCAAGTACAGGCTGCTTTTGTAGGTATCTGCACATGTGCATGTTATGGCCTCTGCACCAATTGGTGCCCACCATTTAGTAATTGCATGCAGCCTGCTGTGTGGTAATTGCAGTTCTCACTGTGATTTCAGGACAGTGCTATAAAATGATAGGTTAGGTAGGCATAGGCCTTTCAGTTTTGCAATGTGGGGACCATGCTTGTTTGCTGTGGACACCGTTGTGTCAGTCAGAAGGTTGGTATATGTCTCATATCTAAAGCTGGGTTGTAGCCAGTGAAATGCATGTTGTACTGAAACCTGACTGCTGCTTCTTCCAGTACACTCTTCTCAGTGGGTAAGTTTACTCACACCTCCGAATGCTAATACTGGATACATGGGAGTATGTACTTTCTTTTTTGAATTAGGGAATTAACTGGCATACAACAGTAGTTATTGCAATGTATTCCTTTGGCTTTCCTATTTTCCCTTTACATTCACTCCTTGTAATACATTTTGTATTTCTTTATTGCAATGTTTTCCTACGGCTTTCCTATTTTCCCTTTACATTCACTCCTTGTAATGCATGTCATATTTCTTTATTGCAATGCATTCCTATGGCTTTCCTATTTTCCCTTTACATGCACTCCTTGTAATGCATGTCATATTTCTTTATCGCAATGTATTCCTATGGCTTTCCTAGTTTCCCTTTCTTGTAATGCATGTCATATTTCTTTATTGCAATGTATTCCTATGGCTTTCATATTTTCCCTTTACATTCACTCCTTGTAATGCATATTATATTTCTTTATTGCAATGTATTCCTATGGCTTTCCTATTTTCCCTTTACATTCACTCCTTGTAATGTATGTTATATTTCTTTCAGCACTAAGTTATTGTGTATGTGCTGTGGCTTATTGGTACATCATGCAGACGGGTGAGTCCAAGGTGTGGGGTTTGAGACTGACAAGGGTATTTTATTTTGCTGCTGAGCAATACAAGGGCCTTGTCATACAGAGTGACAAACGCACTTTTAAGCAGTTGTAAGTGAGTTGGCATGGGTTTTTGCAACGCTTAGCAATGCTAAGCACCGCTTAGCTTAGTTTAGTGTATTTTAGCAATACTAAGCTAAGCTTAGTTTAGCTTATTTTAGGATAGCAATACTAAGCTAAGCTTAGCTTAGCTTATTTTATGTTAGCAATAGTTAGCTAAGCTTGGCGTAGCTTATCATATCTTAGCAATGCCCAGCTAGCCGCACACATGCGCACACTGGTGCAAACCTGCTTACTACTGTTTACAAGTGTTCACTCCCGCTAACCCCCGCGCTCATGTCTTTGACAGAAAAGTAAATGGGGAAATAGGAATGTGGTGATAAAGGGTGCTCAAAGAGTTGGAAGACAGTAGGGAAACTAGCTTGGGATATGCATGATGGGTGTGGAGAAGGTCCATAGCTGCCCATTTCTTTACCAGCAACAGCTGTGCATATGCAATACATTAGGTGGGATATTTGAAACCTTCCACCCCTGAAAGAGTGGTGAGGACATCTAAGTATGTTGTACTACCAATTATGAATATCAGGCTCATGCACTGTTTGTGAACTGCTATACTGTCATTAATACGTTACTCACATCTGAACAGTTTGTGGTTTGTGTTGGCATTAGCACAGTCTGCTCAGGATGACTGGACATATTTCTGTACTGTGTATGCCTACCTACACCCTTGGTTCTGCCTGACTACATGGGTATATAGTACCTCTGGGTAGGGGTGCAGACCTGCAGTGTGCATTATTTATTATTGTGTGATGTTTATCTTACTGAACATGCAGAGTTGCTGTGTACCTGTAAGTCCATGAAGGCTTGTAGTCTGTCTGAGTAGCTCCCACCTGTGGACATATCCAGATGGTAGACAGAGGTCAGCCTAGTATTCTTTGACTGTGTACCACAGCAGTCTTTTCAGCACCTGAACAATGACATTGTCACAGGTGGTTGCTAGCAGTACATGGCTACATCCTTTGCTATTTCTGTGTTGTACTTCTACATAAGGGCATGCTTGTGGGATTCATTCTACAGCTATTTGCAGAGTGTGAAACAGCAGACAAGCTGATATGCCTGTGTGTTTCTGACTGTTCCAGGCCTCAGATACTCTCACATATATATTTGAATAGCCTCAGGGTAAGGTACATATAACTGGGATACACCTGTCATATAGTTCAGATATTTTGCAGTTCAGACTTTGGGTGATTCAGAGCATTTCTATACACCTTTTCTGATGCGCAAACTGTGTCTACTCTCACTTATTGACATTTCTTATTAAGTGAGATTCAACACCTTTCTGCCTACTATTAGTACATTTCACAGGGAGTCAGAGGGGCACAGCTAACATTTGTTTACAAATCAGGGTCATCACTGTAGAGCAGTCACTGTTGGGAGGTCTGGCCTGTGATCTATGCAAATATGCAGGGTTTATCCTACACTGATACTGTGTGGGGTTTGTAAGCTGCTACTGTAACCTTATTCCCTACTAGCATGGCTGATTCTCTTTTCATGCAATTCAACAACACCTGCTGGTTAAGGCCCACGGAACAAGATTTGTGTTATGCCATTGCTATTTTCCCTTTACATTCACTCATGGTAATGCATGATAAATTGCTTTCAGCACTAAGTTATTGCATATCAGCTGTGGTGTAGTGGTATTTCATGCAGACTGTTGAGTCCAAGGTCCTGGGTTCGAGACTGACAAGGTTTTTTATGTTGCTGCTGAGCTGTACAAGGGCCTTGTCATACAGAGTGACTAAGGCACTTTTTAGCAGTTGTAAGTGGGTTTGCGCGACGCTTAGCAATGCTTAGCTAAGCGCACACAAGCTCACACCCACACACTCCCGCTAACTACTGCTTAAAAGTGCTTATTCCCGCTAACCCCCGCGCTAATTTCTTTTAAAGAAAAGAAAATGGGGAGACAGGAAAATGGTGAAAAAGGGGGCACAAAGAGGGAAAAACAGCAGGGAACCTTGCTCGGGATGTGCAGGATGGGTGTAGGAAAGGTCCATAGCTGCCCATTTCTTTACCAGCAACAGATGTGCATATGTATGAAATTTGGTATGAAATTTTAAACCTTCCACCCCTGAGAGAGGGGTAAGGACAACAAAATATGTTGTACTGCCAATTAGAATTATCAGTTTACATGTCAAGTGGACATGTGTGCGAACTGGGCAGCTATGTATGGGGCGTAATTTTTTGTGGGAACAGATTGCCTTTTTTTTTTTTTTTTTCAGGTGAGAGTGGAATGTGAGGTAGAGGAGGTAGGTATATTTGGGGAGGTAGGTTGTGGAGGTAAACAGACAAGACAAACAAGATGCATACAGGGGTGGGGTTTGACACATGGGGTGGGTGAACACAATTGATGGGGAAGGATGTTTGGAAATCTCAAGCCCATGAGCCCACAGATGGTAACAGTGGAACTGAGATCCCCACCCATGGGCAGTCACCACTGCACCTTCACAGCCTCGAGGGTGGCTGTGCTGGGGGCTGAGTAGGATGGGCAGGCTCACCCGAAAGATGAGCCATGCTCGCCTCAAGCTGGCGTAGGGGATCAGCGACTGAACGCTGGATCTCCCTACGCACCACAGCCCGGACCCTTTGAAGGGTGACGGGTGGCCCTTCTCTGCCCACACTTGCACAGGGGGGATGAGCCCCATACCCTGCAGCACTTCCACCCGAAGGTGGCATAGGACCAATGGAGGAGGGGAGTCCGAGCTGGGCACCAGAGTCACTGGTGCCAGGTGCACTCACCAACTGAGGAGGGACAGGTGTGTCCACTGCGACGGCCTTCCCATACGTAGTGTGATTAGGTGTGTTTCATTACAACATAAACAACAGCATTCCAGATTAGTTGTAACAGCATGCAGTAATATTCCCATTAACCCAACACACCACAGTTCCAATAGTTGAACAGCAAACATAACACATGTATATATTGAACAACAGTGGTTATTCCAACCGCATGCAGGGATGATTGGTAGCAACAGGCCACCATGAATGTGGTGTTTGAACAGGGCACATGCATCAACATGAGTGCAAATATTTATAGAACAATTGGACATATATCGCAACAAATATTTAAGATTACACATACCCATTGAGGTGTGGAATTGCATGGTTAATGCACAAACAGTAGGGTGTATAAAAACCTCCATTAACATCTTATAAACACTTTTACTCTACACTACATTGCTAGTGACTGCAGGTGTATATTCCCTACATGTATTATTACACTTACCACCATGCATTAGGTTGTGTAGTGGGTTTGGCTAGTTCAATCTATATTTGACCTATATCTCACATACTAACTGTCCAGGATGCAGATGTTACTGCTACATATTTCATGGTTGCATTTATATTTCTTTATCTACATATCTGGATGTTTTCACATGACATTTTCACTTCAAATTGTACAGAACCCTGCATTTATTGAAGCACACTTACATTTCTGGAGAATATATTAGCATACTACTCGTGTGCCAGATTTACTTATGCATGCCAGCCAGTAACTGACTGTTGAGGACTGTATATTTACTTCACAGCTACTAGCACTTCCATCACCCACTTTAGATGCGACTGCAGAACTCTGGATTGCCAGCACTTTCTAACACATTACTATTTGTATAATGCAAGGGTACAACAACATTTCATACTAAGTGAAACAGCCACACTCTGGGTTTTAGACCTTTATTAATGACATTACACACTTTTCCACAGGCTCACTCTTTTATTTGTTTTAACGGCATATATTGCAGACATATTCATGACATATTATACCTTTATTAATAGGTTAGCACACTCTTCTTTCAGGCTCACTCACATATTCTTTTATATGACAGTGCCTGCAGAGATATTATTCCAGACATTTGTTACCTTTCTTAATGGGTTACTACACTATTTTTCTGCCTCTCTAACATTTTTATCTGACAGTACATGCAGAGGACTTATTCAGTCCATTTTATGGCTGTATTATTGGACTACAACACTTTCTTTCATGCTCTCTCCCAGCCTTAGTAGCCTATCTTCATAGGTTTGCTGATTCATAACACGGTCACCTGCAGCTGTAAAGTAATGAAGGGATATTGAGACATTCCTATCCATTATACATACTCCATTTTAAATCCTTATATACTGCATTCCATGGCTACATACTCAGTTGTGGGACATCCCGCATCCCATGGGCCTCCTGTATCCACTGGTTCAGGCGGTTCTCCTTTCATCTATTCAGGTCTGCATGGTGGTGACGGACCTGCTCACCAGTCCAGGGAATGCCTGTGGCACTGGTGAGGTCCCGAGCTAACTGGTTCCAAGCCTCTGCCTTGTACTCAGTCCCTTGGAACTGGCTCTGCAGGAGTCTTGCCTTGTGACGGTGGACTAGGAGCCATACCATGTATTTGAACTCCTCAGTGCCCCATCTCTGCACTCCCTCTCCAAGACCAGACATTCTGACCGCAGATGTGCGCTACAATCAGTTATGGTGTGTATTCCCGCCTGTGGGTCTTAAATATGCCACATTTCCCGCACTTTTTTGTGATTGGCCATTTTGTAAAATTCTCGGCTGACTGCAGACCTGCTTAGTAATGGTTAAACTACCATTCCTAAGTTTATGTATGTTAATAGTGGCGGATTCCCCTATGTTGTCATGGCTTAGTGGTTCTGTACTTTGATTATAATGTAAAGGGTCCTGGGTTCAAACCCTTGCCGTTCATTTATTTTAATACTGTCTAGACAGGCTAGGGGGTGGGGTTGCATTTAAGTAACTTAGCTCTATGTTGCTCCCCTATGCCCTACGGTGCCCTGGTTGGTGCTGCGTGCACGTCTGCGCAAACACATTGCACTGGGTAAAGTGTTTTTAAATGTTGGGCAAGTCTATTGCACTGGGTAAAGTGCTATTACACTATGAGCAACTCTGTTTAGCTGGGTAAAGTGCTATTACACTATGGGCAACTCTGTTTAGCTGGGTGAAATGCTATTAAACTATGGGCAACTCTGTTTAACTGGATAAAGTGCTATTAAACTAGGGGCACCTCTGTTTAAATGGGTATAGTGCTATTAAACTATGGGCACCTCTGTTTAGCTGTGTAAAACATTGCTTAACAGCAGGCTATTATATACCTGGGTCTTTTAAAAATATATATTTTGTTCGCTGATACATTGGCCATGTCACTGCTTTTAATAACATTTTAATCATATTTGTCTGGTATTATTTCAAATATTGATTTAAAACATAAATAAGATGGGGAGTGGTGGGACTCAAACCGTGAATGCCTTCTTTTGGTGCATACGCTCTACCATTATGCTATTGCTATTTGGATTAATTTGCATAAGTAGTTTTTATATGCTCTTTAATGTCACAATTGCTAACTGTGGTTAAGCAATGGGCACACTCGTGCAAACAAGAGCAAATATGGGCAGCTATATCATTGATTAAAAAAAAATAATAATATTTTCCGTTTTATAACTCTGATGGGGGTTTACAGTGTCAGGGAGTGTGGTGTTGGGTGCATGTACATTTGAGCGGACTCGCTCTTGTCTGTTGACATTATGCTTTTTCAAACCTTGCAAGGGCGTGGACTTTTAGACTGCTTGGCAGTCGGACACGCCCCCTGCTTGCCTACTCAGTCCATGTAAGAGTTACAGATGAGTCAGCATGCCCTCATGAATATTCATGGCACGCTGATGTCATACCGTTCAACTGCAGTCTCCAAGTAAGACATATTAAGTCTTACACGGAGGTTTCGTGAATCCGGCTCAACATGTTAATGACTGGAACAAATTAAATCATTGTGCAAAAACTAGTGGCTAAAATTTTTTATCATTCTTTTGCGATATACAGGAAGCTAGGAATAAACATCATTAACACAACAGTGTGACTATGCAACAGAACAATTTGGATTCAACCAATATATTCCTATAAACAGTTATTATATAACTACTGATAAAAGAAGTGTGTTTTCAATTGTCTTGTTATATATACTGTATTAATTTCAGATAATTTCATTGAATCAACTTGCTTATCTCTTTATTAGGTGACAGCTTGTCTACAAAGTATCAACACGGATTCCCTCAAGAAGCTTTGTAAGCTACCCTGAAGAGCCAAGAGTCCTGTGAATTATTTCATGGAAATAATGATAAAAACAGCTAACATTAAAAAAAAAAGAAAGAAATGTTTCTTAAGTGCAATTTTCATATGGATGCATTCCAGTATTACCATGTAGTGCAAAGTATGTGGAGATTTAAAAATTCCTTTGAGCTGCCTGTCTCTGGCATTACATTCAATGTCCAATGCATTCTCAAGGCAGCTCAGGTGATGCATTAAGGTCCAGTGCATAACTATGCAGTTCTTCAGTAACTCAGATAAGCTGCTTGTGCTGCACACTGGTGTGAACAGCATAGTATACCACTGGCAATGGTCAGGCAGTACTTCTGGCCCATGGCAGGCACACATTCTACAAATACAGACTTCACCTGTGGCAAGTGTTTCTGTACAGTGCCCCTACTTTCTGCATCTCCAATTGCCCATCACAATAACCTTGGAGGTTGTCAGCAGCATATTCAACGTATAGAGCATATGATATGGTGGTTGTATCAGCATCAGGAGATAGTGAAACACATCCCCAGTACAAGTCACCACAACATAACTGTCATGACTCCTGTAATATGTGACACTGAGCTCTGTGTCTCAGCAATACTTGCAGTAATGTGTGTACTACAGCTTCACTACAGCAAACTGGAGGAAGTATAGTTTAAGGCCCTGGATATAAGCAATGTCAATCTTTTGGGGTAGTATCCCTCCAGTGTTTCTGTTGCCAACAAAACTACAATCAGATGTGACAAAGACATTCATCTGCTGAGGATGATGGTGTAGAAGTCTTATCTAGGACAGAAACTGAAATATCTGAATACAGAAGAGTAATACTGACTTACCTCAAAAAGTGTAAAATGGGGTATACACCACCACAATAAAATAAAATTATCAGTGCTCCAAAGGGAGTACATTAACTGTGTGGAATCATAGACACATAGATGACACACATACACTCTATCCGTGACCATGTGTAAACATAAACAACAAATAGTCCTAAGCATTAATTAGCATTTGAGTGGGCCTTCAACAACAGAAATGAATGTGAAACTCACATTTCCTTAGGCCAAAGCAGCATCTTTTGTAGCTCATTTGGTGGGAGAAAGTTGCATAGTAAGTCAAATCCATTATAATCAAAATAAATTCACCCAGCACCATTAAGTAATACAGCTGTATAGAGTGGGTCATATTATGGTAGTTGATGAATATACCAAACTGCAGCTGCACTGTCTTCAAAAAATATCTATCAAAAATTGTTCTAGTGCAATCCAGAATGATGTATTCTTCAATGAGCACTGATGAAGATGGACCAGTTAGCTACAACATGGTGCTGATATAGGTCTCATAGGCATTTTGTTTGCATGATACTGCATGCATGTCAGGTTTCTATCTCACTACTGCTTCATACTTAACAGCACAGACATGCTGTGTTGTGACATCCTGTTAACTGCCACTGATAGCCTTAAGGTAACACACTTATGTATTTATTTTATTGATCACTTTATTGACTGAGTTAGTCCTATTAGGCCAGTAGCCACTTTTCAGGGGAGACCTGGGCATTGAAGAACTTCCCCTACTCATCATTGTTGTGAGTGGGACCCATTTAAGAGGAGCACTTCCTGTTTCCATTCTAGGTACAGAGGCAGCCCAGAGAAGCAATGAGGCAGATGGAAAGAGAGAAGAAGATGATGGAGTGGTTAGATAAATGGAAGAGAAAGCAAATATTGAGACCAGAGAATGTGTGTAGGATTCTGAGATGTTTCAAAGAAATCTGTTTGATGGAGATGGGTTGTGGGATGATTTACTTAAAGAAATGGTGTTGCAGAGTGAGCCAGGAAATAAAAGAGATGTTTCCTGGGGGACATTATGTAAAAACAAATGGAGGATATAGAGACAATGCTGAAGAATAGTTGTGAGATGCAGAAGAAAACATATGCAGAGAAAGTAAAAGAAGACAAAAGTGGAGTAGCAGAAAAGAAGGCAGAAGAAAATGAAAAACAGAAGTACGTGGTAAGGATTCAAAGTAAAGAAGACAAAGAAATGGACAAGTATGAAGTATGAGACAGTTTAATACCTCCTTCGGGTATAAAAGCACATGAGGTAAGAGCATTTATTCTTATTGACAAAGAGACATTTTGTGACATTATATCTGAGAATGTTTTTTCAATGCAAAATTTTCTTGGAGAATATGAACAAAGAAAAATGTAGCCCATGAAATACGAGGCAGAATCACTTATTTTTCCACTTTATTTAGCACTAACCTTTTGTGTTTCTAAGTTTGTCTGTTCTTTTGTGTTATTCTGGTAGCCCATGAAATCTTTATGTGATAAAGGCATTTAATAGGGAAACAAAAAAAGAAAATGAATGCGCAATTTCAAACAGTGGTAGAAAGAAAGACTTAAAAAGGACATTTGAAAACTTTATGTAAAGAAGTACTGAATAATGCAAAAGTTTATGACAAAATGGATTTACAGACTAGTGGCTGGGATTGTAATATTGTATTAAAAATAGAAAGAGAAAAAAATTATATATATACCAAGCATGATAAATGTGGATGGGAATAGGGGTGTCATAACACACTAGGAACACCCAAAAGATTTTTTTGTGGAAAAGAAAGACATTTGATAAGTAATTGTGACAAAAAATGTTATAGTTGTGTGGAAATGAGGCATGCTGCAAAAATGTGAGTTGAAATGTTATAAATGTAACAAAATTGGATATTTATGAGTGGATCAAAAAAATGAAAATTAGAGTAAGGAAAAAGAAAAAGAAGAAAATGAACAAAGAGAAGATATTTTAGAAATAGTAGAAATAAAAGAAAAGAATAGATGAAAAAATAGGACATAGAGCATAAATAGGGAGGTAGTAAAAGAAAAAATAATTCTATTGTTAAAAGAGTAAAAAAACAGAAAATCAAAATGTAAAGGGATTAGCACAAAAGAAAAGAAGAATGGAATGGATGAAAAAGAATATATATAGCTAATGATAGGGGGTTGGTGTAATGGTTAAGGTGCTTGTCTCACAAACACAAAGAACAGTATTTGATTCTCACCTTTGGGTGAAAAATTGGATAAGCTTAAATGGTCTATTAAAAAAGTAGGCCTACTAAGTATCTATGAATTTATAAAACCATGAATCAAAGGAAAAAATGAAAATTTTAAAATGCTTTCTTTAAATGTGAATAGTATTAAGAATATGGTAAGAATAATAGTATTTCAGAGGTATAATGCATGTGATGTACATGTAATTATATTAGAAGACACAAGCCCCCAGATTTGCTAATCTCCCATGCAGGACTAGTGTAGTCCTGCACAGAAGCAGCCGCTTAGGAGCAGGATGGCAGCAGGCCATGCATATTAATGAAGGTGCATTGCCTGACATCCTAGGCATACACAGAGCGTGCACAAGTGCAGAGGGCATGTCTGAGAGCTGAGCACTCAGAATAAACACACCCCTGAAAAATAAAACAGCAGAAAGTGGAAATAAATGAGCGAGGCCGCTCATAGGTGTCCACATATCCCCACCAACAGTCCCCCATGCGTACAACAGCAACAAGACATAAAGATGAAATGAAGAAACCCCGTATTGTTGTGTAAAGCTCCGAGTACAGCTAACCGCAGTTGAGCGGGTGTGCCCATTCCTCAGCCATGGTGAAAGAAGCCCAAAAGGCTGAAAAGGATAACAAGGATGATTTATGCAAATGAAGCATGTCAGCAATACTGTAGTGGGCAGAGCATTCGCCTAATGATCAGGCATTCTCAGTTCGAGTCCCAGCACAGCACAGCCTATTTTACATGTCAAAGCATGGTATAAGCAATATTTGTAATGCAAAACCCACTAAATAACATAATTTTTATGAACAGGAGTACTGCAGGAAATGCGCATGTGAAGAGTCAGTATCATAATGAATAAGCCAGCAGTAAGCAGCCGTAAGCACAGATAAGCAGTAGTAAGAATATGTAAGCACTAGTAAGCATGTGCATGTGCGTTTGTGCGGGGTTAAGCACTGCAGATACAGATTAAGCAAAGGAGAAGTTAACTGAGTGTAAGACACTGTGACTGGAAGTCAGCAGTGCTAACCTCTGCACAAACCAACTTACAACCGCTTCAAAGTGTCTTAAGCACAGTGTATCCAACAGCCAGTGTTCTGCCCAACAACAAAACAAACAGCTACTGCAAGGCAAGAACCCAGGACCATGCACACCATACACAAAATGATTTACCACTAAGTCATGCCAGATATGCTGAAATTGTATGTTGTTAGAAACATAACCCCAGCCCGGTCATGAAACAGTACAGAGAATGTATACCTACAGCTAGATGGGCGTGTGTGTGCAAATATATCACTATCTAAATGGATACAACATATCTATAGATGTAGTCACATATATATATGCATATATATAAATATCTATACATATATATATATATATATATATATATATATATATATGTGTGTGTATGAACAGATATACATGCAAATGCCAACAACTACACATATATATATGTCAACATCTATATGTACACATATACACATCAAGTGACATATATGTACGCAGATATATGTCTCTGTGGTATATATGGACATAGTTAGAAATATGTAAGCAAATATATATACACCCACAGAGGTATATATGGCCAGACATCTGTAGATACCAATGGTAGATGAAAGGAAACATATATGGCCACATGTACCATCAATGGGCCTAAGAGACCCCAAACAATATACGTCACATACAAATTTGCATACCCGCCGCACAGCCAAACACGTCTGCCCTGCAATGCACTGCCAAGTTCATTGTATTGTATGTTTGTCAGTGAACTAGGGAATTAAATGAACTCTCTGTTATGTTTCACATGTCAACATCACATACCCCTCTCCCCAACACACAGGGCGGGCCAAGCAGTACAGGCCCATCTAACCCAGGCCATCCCCAACCCATACATGCATAACCCACAGTTCCACTCTCCCCCACCCGCAGCACACATGCAGCCACCATCCCTACCTTTCTTACTGGCCCGTAACTACCACACCACTACATATTGCCCCCCCCGGACCCATCTTGTATGATGTCCCGACCCAAGTATCCTAGGTGTGGCACATGCTGTAATCCATGCACATAGCCATGGGTACCTATGTAACTCTGGGTGTAGACAAAAGTTGTATACCCAATGTTTGGGCAAATGATTATCTGGTACTAACATAGATTTGATGTGTGACTCTGTGCACAGCAACGAATTTAGTTGTAGGTATCGCAAAGCATATGTGGCAAACAAGGATGGCTGGTATGCACATGAGACACAGTACCCAGCAATAACAGGCAACATTACAGGATATGTAGCTAAATATGTAGCGGTATGTGTGTTTGTATATATACCCATAACTAAATAGATATATACCTCTCCCTCACTGTAGTACAAATGTATATATACATAGACACACACACACACACACACACACACACACACACACACACACACACACACACATATATCTATATATCTATATATATATATATATATATATATATATATATATATATATATATATATACCCACATATAGATATATACATATGCAGACACCCATACATCCACATGTCGTTAGACATATAATCATCACTATATATATATATATATGCTATATATATATATATATATATATATATATATATATATATATATATATATATATATATATATATATATATATATATATATATATATATATATATATATAGATATATATATATATGTGTTGTTGTATCTTTCGTCTTTTCCCAGTTAGGAGTTGTCACAGTGGAACTCCGGTACCGAGTTGCCAGCCCTGACGTACAACCTTCAATGAAGGTACGCCCACTTACACATGTTTCCACACAGAAGATGCTTTAGCTGAGAATCGAAGAGGACAACGTCTTACAGTGAGGCGACAATGCTACCGCAGCACCACCACTGCAGTGTGTGTGTGTGTGTGTGTGTGTGTGTGTGTGTGTGTGTGTGTGTATATATGTGTGTGTGTGTGTGTGTGTGTGTGTGTGTAGATATACACAGATATATAGCTATGATATGATACAGCACTTAAGAATGACATATGTTCACAGGCCATGCCAATGGAGGTGAGGGGCCCAATCAACAAGCGTGTAACATGCAACATGAAGCCCCCCAGCTAGGCAGGGAAAACATACAAACACACACACAGGCAATGTAAGCAATCCACTGCTTCCCAGACCACAGACAGGATTCAACTGCGGGGGGGGGGACACAGTGGACCCGAGAAGTCTAATCTTGAAACAGAGATAGGAGCTTCCCTTGTGGGACACCCCAAAAATTGTCTTGTTTTAGGTGGACACCCATGCAATGACCTTTCAAGGTGGGGTGTGTACGTACCTGGACTACAAGAGTGGGAAAGCCTGATGATCCATGGGTCGAGACAAAGTATGAGATGGGTACCGTGAAGTGGAGAGTGGGCAGTGTATGGTGGTGTGTTTAGACCCGACCTGTACCCAGAGTAAGGATGAGTGCTGTAGAGGACGTGCGGTTGGGGGAACTATGGGTATGTAATTATGGTTCTAGGCGTGCAGGTGTTTGCTGGAGTGGTACTATTCTGACCACCCCAGGGATGTAAGCAATAGTGTTCATTGGGCAGGCAGTTGTCACCCTCTTCCCCAACTATATTGACAGAATCTGGAACCAACTACCCACGTGTATTACCTCAGCTGTCCCACATGACACATGTAAATAGCACATGAAGGAACACCTCAAGCACACTTGAAGCAGCACATGCTCACCACCTGCTGAATTCCCCCAAAATAACACTCCATACCCCTATACCAACTAGTGAAACCGACGCCTCCTGTCCTGTCCGCATACAAATCCAACATCCTGCATACCTTCTCTATTGCTCCACCACCAATCATACCAATGGCCTGCTATGCAGTTACAATGCACCCCCGTCTACCGACCTGCCTACTCCTTCACTATTCACTTCTACTCTAACACACAGGTATGGCATAACTAAACTTAACCTGAATACCTGAGTGAAACCTATCCAGAACTGTTAAACTGAAATCACAGTTCATCTTAAACTGACCTATGTCAACAGTCAAATTCACTTTATAACCTCGAAATGCTGAAATATCAAATTTCAGTATCTCGAGACTATAAAACCGAATCCACAAAACACCGACAAACAAAAACCGCGAAACCACATAACCGAAAACACCGCACACACTACACTTAACATACAAAAAAACACCCTCATCACAACATAAACAAAAAAACAACACACATACACAACTCACACACAAATAAGTAGGGGGGCAAGCCCCCCTGCACCCCATGTGGGCTGCACCCCACCCCTACTTATATATACTAACTCCGAAATCGCACAAACACAACACAAAAGCTCACTCACACACGCACATTCTCCAATCCCTCACACACAGTCTAACTCCCACTCAAAACCCTTACAAAACACTCACTTACCTGACATAACACCTACATCCAAACAAGGCACCGCGCACTAACAAAACACAAACCCGGACATTACATAGCGCAACTTCATAACCGCAAATTCGACATATTTTTGACATACGTCAAATTTGCGATCATGAACGTTCGCTATTTTGAACATTCGACTTTATAGCTTTGAGATACTGACATTCGACATTTCAGTATTTCGATGTTATAA
>NC_056736.1:783536174-783573674 GCF_019279795.1 Protopterus annectens | reverse complement strand
AGGCACGCTGTAGCCCACAGCCCTCATCGTGGCCAGTAACAACATAATCAGCACTCCCAGGTCGCCCCCTGCACACTATAGTCCAAGTTAGTTACCATGAAGGCATGGCAGATATACAATCAGCTGCTGTTATCACAAACATATCATCCAGCACAGTCAGTCAACAGTATAGGAAATGTATGTAAGTATGTACATTAATACCAGCAAACATGTGCACAGTGCTCAGTCACAGTATTCTGAGCAGTCTATGAGTACCAATGAACAGTGCCTGTCCACGCATACTGTGAGAACAGTAGTCTCGTATAATACTGAACAAAGGAATGGAAAACGGGCCATGGCGTAGGGGCGTGTTTCATCTGCAGAAGTGGTAGATGAGGCTGGTCTGGTGTATGAGCAGACCACTGCTTCTCAAACCACTGGCAGGATGGTACCAGTGGGAGAAACAGTGTAGACCGGCAAAGTCTACTCATGACACAACAACAGGTCCGTCCCTGTGGGGATGCACCATACTTTGTGGGGCACAATGATGTTTCCACCAGTATCGGAGGTGGATCAATGGAAGGCTCGAACGTACATGAACTAAACGGATGAAGAGCCTGCAGAAGGTTGCATTGAGACAGTAAAATGGAGGAGTACAGAGACATGCAGAGAGGGAAATGTGTGGAGGTGTGGTATGGCAGGGCTAGCAATTGGAGAATAGATGGATGCTGTGTACATGGAGCCTGGGGGCTGGTGAAAGGGAGCATGGGTATGACATTAAGGTAGCAACATGCATATTAAGCAGAACTGCAATAGTGTAGTGGGCAGAGCATCCACCTAATGCACACACATTCCCGGTTTGAGTCCCACTGCAGCACATTCTAATTTTCATGTGAAATTGGTATATCAGCATCATTTTGCTGTATAACCTACTAAATGACATTTACACTTGAACAGGAGTACTGCATTACATACAGACCCACTCCCTATTCAAAGGACATGAGACAACACACAGGTATGTATGCACAGACAATCTTTAATGGTGTATTTTACAATAATGTATGCCATTACCTATAGCACATAGATCTGGATGTATTTAATCATTGAGGAATGCAATGCCCACACAGAAATGTAGATGCAGACAGTGCGAATATATAACATACTATGCTGTCCAGGCCAAGCCCATCAATTCACACAAATGTAGACAAAGGATTTGCCATCAAAATAGGTAACAATAAACAATAACAGATGTAGTTCATCAGCCGCCAGCTACACCCTGTAGTCAGAGCATAGGGGGACATTTATTACCTGTGATAATGTCTATGTATCTATCACATGTATGGACCCTGACCAACAAATATCATGGGAGTCCACAATATGACTGGGATGATAGCAGGAAAGCTAGCAGTAAATAATGATAGGCCAATACCAAACATCCCCTAACCGTATCACAGCAGGACAAAGACAGCCATTCATGTGGAGTACAGAGGAAGGAACACAGGGCCTTACTCATAATATTGCTGTTACACACCCTGCAAATTGCTGTTGTTACAGGATTCATTGCAACATACCCTTATGCAGGAATAACACATCAGGAACACAAATGGAAGTAGCCATGTACTGATAGCATGCAACCGACAGATTGCTGGGGATATATCTAGGACAAGACCTGTGTGATGCACAGGCAAAAACAAACAGACAATCCACTAGCAATCATGTGGATAGGCCCACTGTTGAGAGCTGTGCAGGCAGACTGCATTCCATCCTAAACTACTATGTACACGCAAACATTGCAAGACCAGCAATATACAATGCACATAGCAACACTACTCACTCTCTCTGTAGGACTGGAACATCTTAAGATTGTGTAGTTGTCCTGTGTCTGCAAGTCCCGCTGTAATAGGTACTGCAACCTGCTATTTGTAACACTACTGCCCACATACAGGAAGGATGTCTTCCACAATGGAGAGTTGAAGGGACAACGCCCACATGAGTAAGCAATTTATAGTACTGGGTTGCCATGACAATGGTTAACTGAATCACTACACAGCAGGCTGCATGCAGTCAGCTACTGTTGCACACTGATTGGTGCAGTGCCAATCACCTGATCATGGGCATCACCTACAAAGGCCATGTTGAAATCCATTCAAGCCAACTCATTTACTCTACAGAAGAGGGAGAGAGACAGAGAGAGAGAGAAAAATAAAAAAATAACATTTATAAAACAAAACTCACACAGTGGGAAACAAATACCTACAAGCCACAACAGGGAAGGTGTCACACCCGTCCAAAGAATAAAAGGTATGTAATTTAATGTAGTATGTGGTATAGATTAATAGGATATAGGATGTAGAATGTTTGATATGTGCCATCTGTAGTTGTCCCTGTAATGATGTCCTACTGAACAACAACTCTAGACAATACTGTCTGTCCCTGTAAGCAGTGGGACATACTCGCCAACTGTGCAGATCAGCAATGAATGACAAATATGTCATCTCTGTATGTTATGTTAGTGTGGACAATAGCTGGTGTTGGATGTACTGCCATCATGATAGACACATGGGTGTCAGAGCACACCACTTGCAGGACAGTCATGTTAATGTGGAATGTGGCATGCACAAATGTCATAGTTGTGTAATAGGCATACCAGCAATCTCATACCATATTTACCACCCTAATGTTAGTCTGTGTTCACATGTGGCACCTGTCTGTGTTGCAGCAAGGCAGAACAGTGCAGCTGTGAATAACAGACAGTTACAGAATGTGTACCAGATGTCTGTATGCACTCCACATATCTGTGTGATACAGAATGTGACATGTATGTGTACAGATACACAGACACTCATATAGACATAGTTATATCAACAACGTACAACATATATCTACACATATATGTACATAGATGTATATTTATACACATATATATATATAGTGGCACTGACAATGGCATGCTGGTGAAATCGTTTGCAACAGGCCAGCAAAGATAAGTGTCCCCCAGGGAGCATGGCTACAAACACATAGCACAAAGCGTGGCACATACACATAGCACAAACCTTGGCACAATACTATATATGTCCCAATGGTAGGAAAGCAGCTGACATAACAATTGCAGTCTGTGAATGGTTTGCTATAGCTGATATGGCGGGGGGAGACAAATATGTGTATTAAAAACTATGGTAACTCTGCTGTATGTGTGGCTCAGACCTGTTTCCATCCTTATGTTTTCCAGGAAACATGTCACATAGTCATCTTCCAGCATACAGCGCCGCTGAAACAGCGATCATTATCGACCACCTGGTACAGCACTACATACTGCTGTTTGGCCGGACAGTCCACAACCAGCAGGAGAGGTCTGCCCTCTGGAACAAGCTAGTCCACAGGGTCAATGATGTCGGACTGCATAACTGCAACTATGAACAGGTCTGGCATCATTCCACTAACCTACTTCACCATGTACGTCTGCATGCAGCTGCCGTAAGGGGGGCAACCCACCCATTCACCCCTCATCCATGTGGAGGAGCTTCTCAGCAGCCTTGTAGCACCTGTCCCCCTGCATCAACACCTGGGAGGGGACATCTTGGAGGTGGGTGCCAATGACACACTAGCTGAGGAGCGTGCAGGTAAGGCCCCAGGGCACATCGGTACCCCACCCGTGTGCAGGCATCTGCATCTGTACAGGTACATCATGCAAAACTGAGATGTTAAATACATAGTCTGCTGCTGTGTAGTAGTAATAAACAGTTGGGTATAATCTGTAATATTGTGTAATTCTACTGTTGATGTAACGTAATGCTGCACTAAACCTTTTATGAATGCCACAGCTGTGGCCACTGACATCAGCTTACTCACATTCCTATGTAGGTCCCTCCAGGATACCACCATGGCAGCAGCCCATAGCCAGTGAGTATCGTTCGTGTTCATGCATGATGATAAACTGGGCATGTAATAGCTATGGGATATCCCATGCACATGTCTAACACACCTATGCATACTGCATGTTGTACACATTCCCTTTTTGTTGATGTGAAATGCACTGCATCACAGTAGAGACCATGCTCGGGTTTCAGAAGGGTACAACAGACACATGCAAGATAACTAACATCCTGTCAATGTGCAATGTGTCCACAGGGATGTGTGGCAGGACACACGGCCTACAGTAGGGACGTGCATGACTCAACACCACCATGGCTGCAGCTACACACAATCAGGTTAAGTAAATGTTGCAGACGTAAACCTGACCCCACAGCAATCATGACAGCAGTATGTGCACTCCAAGGGATGTGCACATGAGTAGACCTTGCAACAATGCAGAGTTCTGGGGCATGTGAAGGGCACCCCTCACAGCCATGGTAAAGTCTGCTGGTTGTCAGTGTAATAGTCATGTACTGGTCATATATGCACTGCTGATGTTGTGATCTGTAATGCAGACATCAGGCATCCACAGCTGAGCTGTTCAAATATCATCCCAGGTATGAGTTGCTACAATACATAGGGATTTTGAGCATTGGAGCTGACATAACCGACACAATACTTCAGATGCATCAGTGGTTTCTACACCTGTGAGGTATGGTGCACAGTACAAGGCAGGGTGCACAGTAACACTTTGTACATGGGTGCAGTGTTAACATGGGGAATAGCCATCACCTACCAACAAAGTGCATGCCTCACACACATGTACACTGCCGCTAGCATGATGTCACTATAGTTGCACTGCATGCTGTTGAGCTCCATATGTAATGCATGTTGACAGAAGGGTAATGGGAGGCTGTGTGTACAAATGTGCAAATCCACATGTAGGAGTGTGGTGTGTGTGTGTGTGTGTGTGTGTGTGTGTGTGTGTGTGTGTGTGTGTGCGTGTTTCAGTTGTGTTCATAAATGCAATCTAGTGGAGTGTGGATGATGCATGTCAGATGTGAGTGTGTGTGTGTGTGTGTGTGTGTGTGTGTGTGTGTGTGTGTGTGTGTGTGTGTGTGTGTGTGTGCGTGTGTGCGTGTGTGTCCATGTATGCACAGGCAAAAGTGGGATTGACCACATGGTAGTACTTCTTTTGGGATTGTGCTGTATATGGAGTGAGACATGGGACAGCAGAACAACCTGTCAGGTATGTGACACAGGACAGCTGATAGCATACAAGGTTTGTAGCATGGAGCATGCATTGGGAGGTGCAGTACATTCCAGGTATACACACATCATATTGCCAGCAGCAGATAGATAACCAGCTACCCACATATGCAGCACTACAAATGCAATGGGGAATTACCACAGCACATCAGTGAGTGTATCCAGGTAGCACTGTTGTCCGCATGATGGGTTGTTTGTGCAGCAGATGAGTCATGGACTGGGCAAGACTGTAGTATGAGGCTCTGGTGTGTGACATATGTAGTGAATGTAGCAGCCCCAACCATATAGGGGCCTCGTACACCATTACTGCCCATGCACAGGGTAATACAGGGTGACAGCAGTGATGCCATGTACAACTTACTCCACCCAAGTCAGGGAGGTGATGGAGTAACAGGTCATGTGTTCCCCCATAGGTGATGAGGTGGATCAGGGTCCCACCTGCAAGAAAACAGAAGTAGGTGTCCCAAAAGACACTGATGATGATGATGGTACAGGTGATGCACAGGAGGGGTTGTCAGAGACCGACACTGTGCCAATATGTGTCATCACCCTCCTAGCCACTCCAAGCCCACACACAGTTACAGTGCCCCTACAAACCGCATCACATGTGGCCATAGCAGAGGGACAGTTGGCGCTTGATGGCAATGACCAGGAAAGTGTGGTATCCATGCCAACTGTGTCAGCTCACAGTCAGCATAGCCAGATGTCCAAAAGGCCACCACATCGGCAGATGTACTGTGGTGATCATGGAAGGACTGCAGGTAATCATGCCCCTGGCAGAGGCACCACAACTGGTACCACCAGGAGCATGTTTCAGGCTATAATGGAGGCATAGGCACATATGGAAAATGCACACCAGTTAGAGCCTGAGGCTGCAGAGGTCTGCAGTCACAGCTGTAAGTGGCAACCTCCATGAACTCGCTGGTGCCTTCCATGAATATACTGAGGTCATGGATAGACGGTGGGGTGAGATGGCTGGCATCCTTGACCATGGTATGTCTGTGTTAGAATGTGTGGTGGGAGTGGTGCAACAGCCGCATGGAAATAGGCCAGAGACACCAGCAGCTGATGGTCAACGTGGACATGCCAGGATGCACAGTTGCTCTCGTAGTGGCAGTACCAGCCCCAGCACACCACAGGGGTTGCTGTCCACACCACACCACAGCAGGCCTCATGACCATGGCCCTGGCCAGTCCCAAGCAGGACATGGTTCCAGTGGACATATGTTATCATCAGGGGAGAGTAGCAACTCAAGGTCTGTACTTGCACATGCCTATGGAAGCCGTGGCAGGCACAGTCAGCGTATCTGTGGCTGGAGGCAGTGAACTGCACATCCTGCCAGGTATGGTCTGCAGCTGTCCAACATTACCTGTATAGGGCAACTGCATGGCAGAACTGTGTGCATGCATACCCACGCACTATGCAATCACAATTAGGGCAACCCCATACCGACACACACCACATCACCATGCCCCAATCAAGAAACCACAACCCTCACCCACACACATGGTGACAAATGTTTGGACCACCCTCGGTCTCTGGCACACCTACAACAGACCCTGTGCATACAATGATACCTGTGCCACATCCCTGATATGCATAACATCAATGCAGGGACAGGCTAACAAGGTTCTGATGCACACAATGACTGTGATAGAGTGCCGCAATGCACTGCAGTGTAGAATGTAGTCAGGGTAATGTGCACTGCATACATGTCAGGTAGTATAGCCATGCAGCTATGATGCATCTCAGCTGTTAGTACCACCAATTCATATCCCCATACTGTTATCCATTTGTGCTGTATGCATACATGTGTCAGCAGAAGGATGGTTCACAGTCATATACCACAGGGGTATGTCAGTGTGGTTACACCATGGCCATGACATAAGTGGTGTAAAGTTGAACACATGCCATAGATATGTATAACAGTTAATGTCCATGCAGACCTGACTGGTGGCCTGCTGGTAGAGGTATAATCTGCACCTTTATGTCAACCCATCCACATACACACACACACATCCTTACTTGGCGACACTGTGTCTAGACCCCAATCCGGGTATGTAGTGCTACTGAACTGTGTGACTGTCATTGCACACACAACACCATCTGTAGGGTGAGGTGTGTGCCAGGTCACATGCTACATGCAGACCATCCACAGACATGTACATTATGGTAATGGGGGATGTAATGTTTGTATATGGAGAATACATAGTGTGTCATACCATCATATACACATTGACAGACACATAACAGGTAGACACACATCTTATAGACCTAGCTGTCTAGTTGCTAACTAACTAGTCCATGTGTCCAATGTGTTACAGGTAGGCTGCACACAGCACATGTGTAACCCGGCTGTATCCTGTTATCTGTTACCTGTATGGGAGATGGTGACATTGGCCACCTGAGAGTGGTACGTGGGCCTTATACCAGGTGTACCATGGTGTAAAGACAATGTATACAGCAACAGCACCCACATTCCCCACTGGATACTGTACACACTAGAACCCATCTTCATACTCTGACATACCCACTATCACACATTGGCCACAATGCAATAACAACCCATTGCATATTACAACAGTGGTACCACAGGGATATGCAGGTGATGCACATGACACAGGCATAGTAGGGTGTTGCATTGTGTTGCCACACCTATGGGTGACAACGACATTATCCATACTATTATGTGACAATGTGTATCATAATAGAAGTATGTGGACTCGGACTGATGTACCCTACAGATAAGCACACATACACACACATGGCAGACCTCAAAGGGATTCCCATGCCTAACGACCCATTAGTAAAACACTGTTGTGCTGGTACTGCAAGGCACATGTAGCTGTTAGGGAGAGGAGTGTAACAGGCTACATGTTACGTTAATGGGGTTGAGAGGCACCACACACTATACAAGTTGTACAAATAGGCATCTGGCCTGTAATACACTACCAAGTGTTGGAGATCCCATAAACATGGCCAGTGACAACATGGACACATGATGTTACCTGTACTACATCCCACCTGTATGATGTCAGGTTGTTATTGGTAACATATCATGCAGTACAGTCTGACTCCCATGGAGAATGTATTATGTGGAATCCATCAACATTACCAGGCTTGAGATACACAGACACAGATATGCAGATACAGGTATACATATTTATAAATATATATTTAAATATACTGCCAGAAAACAGACTGAGAAAACCAAACGTCAGGAGACAAATAATGCTTTATTTGTCTCCTGACTTTTGGTTTTCTCAGTCCGTTTTCTGGCAGTTAATTTACTTGGTTTTGTGTTCCGTTTTTTTAAAAAAAGATATATTTAAAAAATATATATATATATATATATATATGTATATATATATATATATATATATATATATATATATATATATATATATATATATATATATATGTATATATATGTATATATATATATATATATATATATATATATGTATATATATATATATATATGTACATATACATGTGACTACACATATACTCGCAGTTATATGTACAGTACGGTACATACACAATATGGAACAGCCACTATGCCTACAGCTGACCATTGAACGACTGGACACTGTATGTGCCACCCATACAAATGACAATTGTTGCCTGTAACATGCACCCACAGAGAGGCCATAGGTAAAACAACACCCACAGGTTTGCAGACATGGAAACTTTTCATTGTGTACTATTACAGTTCTACATGCCATGCCATATAGCTGTTCAGACACTGACAACTATATCAATGGAGTGATGCTACAGTGGACCAGTTACAGTCATACATTAGGCTGGAAAGGTTCACAGTTGTTGCTGTCCAGGTCAAGCCATTCACATTGAACAATAAGAAAGACACACTCTGCCGCAGGATACCTAACAATCAACAGTATGTACTCCAGGTGTGTATTTCAGCAGCCTCTATCTACACACTGTACAAACACATTAGGTGGTATAGACGTCTTATGACCATATGGGTTGTAACTGCTACATAACATGGCATAACTGACACCATCACAAGCACAACAACACACAGAACAGTTTGTATGGGAGGCGGCAGTCATCCTGGATTACCCAGATCCATGTCAGTAATGTGTATATAGGTGAAGTATATAGTACTGTTCATCCAAATATCTTAAGTCATCTCAGCCCTGATATCACCACATTTTGTAGCAGCCTAGGTAATTTCTGGTGCTCTCCCCCTAGACTTAATAATACAGGGCCATATACCACTGTTGCATACACTTGGCACTGCAGTGCAAGAGGGCACACATGTATTGTTTAGGTGGCACCCACAAATATATGGCCCCAGCCCCACCTTACGTGTGGGGGTTACAATGGCAGTGGACTGATGGCAGACATGGCAGTGTCTTATATTCACAGCCCACTGTGGATCAACCATCGACATCATTACATATGTGCAAAGCTTGGTATGTAGGTGATGGACAGAGGCTGGAATACAGGCACATATGTGGACATCTGTTGCAATACACTATGCAAGGTGCAAGTGTTACAGGACAGTCTGTAACATACCCTTGGTCAGGGAATTGCTGGTAGAGACTGTCATGGATGTAGCCATGTACCGGTAATATGCAACACACACACTGCCAGTGCATTATCTGACACAAGACCTGTTTGGTGGACAGACAAGACATGATAGGCACAGCTCCAGCCGGCATGAGGGTAGGCCCACAGTTGTGTGCTATGCAGATGGACTACATTCCATGGCAAACTAGTATGTACACCCACACCCTGTAACACCAATACTGTACAAAGCATAACACATCTCCACTCACAGTCTGTCTGTACTTCCTGATTTTCCTACAAATATGTGGCTGCCCTGAGTGTGCCAGTTCTCCTGTATGCGGTATTGCTACATGCTGTCGGTAACACTGCTGCCCACACACAGGATGGATGCCCATCACACAGGAGATGTAATGGGACCACGCACACATGATGTGGGAGTCTATAGTGGGTGGTTGCCATGACAGTGTTAATTGGGTGTAGTACATGTGTAAACATATATCTGGCTATCTGGATATGTATATGTACATATATTCCCACCATATGTCCTGGACATGAAGTGTAGGCCAACCCCAGCCCGTATGTTCCCAATGTCGTAGTTGCAGGGGATGTCAGTTATCTATAGCAGGTATACTAGTAGACTATTCCTACTGTCATTGGGATTGTCTTCACAGACATGGCATTTGTGGGAGGTCACATCTACTCCTAACATGTGTGCCACTGGTTACTGAACAACATTCAAAGGACATCAGTGTACAGTACCGCTGCTAGCACATAATGCCACTGTGGACTACAGCAGAGACATTGACCAATATATGTGGAGGGTCTGACATAGTCTGTACAGTCCAGCGGTAAACACATACACCCTTAGTGCTACATATGTGTACCATGCCTGATAATATGGATGTGGATGGCCATGTAAATGGGTATAACACATAATGACTGGTATATGATGTCCACCATAGGTCATACATTCACTCACCCCTGCCTGGCCTGTAATGGTATGACCACTGGTACAGGGGTGCCATGGCCACATACTATACAGTAGGTATTGACATACATCTGCACTGCATCCCACTGCCCTGTCTGACATACATGACTGTTAGGGGATGTCCAGCAGCAGGTCATCTAGCTAGTAACTGCATATGACATCCCACTGAGTAGGTACACTCAGCTGCTAGGCATGTCACAATGCACTGTGCAGGCTGCAGGCAGACTGGCTCAACACTGGCCTACACCTCCCTAGGGGGAATGCACATGTACCTGCATATAAAGTAGTCTCAACAGGCATGTCACAACACAGGGTAAGATACACCTGTGTGAAGGTGCATATCCACAACCAATGTGAACACAGCCACAGCCACATATGGTTAGCTAGCATGCTATTACAGTATATGGATATGTGTTCGACACCATCCTCATATGTGCCACTCACAGACTGACCCTACATATAATAGACTGCTACACAGTTTGGTCTGGTGGCTGTCTGTGGTATGGGACATGTGTGTTTATGGCCCTACAAACATGTATGCACTACAGTACCATACAGTGGGGCAGCATGTAGCATCTGATAGTAGGGAAACTTGAACAATGTCATCTACCACAGTCTGTACATAGGCTAAGGTACATATCAACACTACACACACTGTTGACATTCACCACAGGTACACAGACCTCAGTACTGTACAAACATCCACAGAATGTGCAGGTAATGTCATGTATTGTAACCCCTACTGTACATAACGTGTAGCAGTCAGATATATCAGTGGCTTATTCTCAGATATGATGCCACAAAGTATGGTGTACAGCACATATGCACCACTTCATGCACGACATATGTACAAAGGTTGACAGAGGTATGGCTGGGAGCACATGTAAAGGGCCAATATTGACATGTTGCTGTGATAACCATGTACATTTACTCTTGTTACAGGGTTGTTGCAACATATGTCCTTTGAGGGATATGACATCTGTGACCACCACAGCTTTCTCCTACTAACTGCAATCCTCACACTACCTTCAGCAGTCGACAGCTAGATGCTCCGCGGGTGACACATGCAACCATGGACACAACACTGCCCAGGCTGCAGATGACCCTGCAGATGGAGATTCCACATCAAGATGGACCTGACATGGCAGGTATTGAGACATGTACAACAGCCATACCCACACAAACACTGTGAAAGCAACATTAATCCACATGCAGTTTAACGGCACTTACAGTAGATAGTCAGGTCAGGCACATCCACCTCCTGTTTGTTGTACTGTTTCCAGTGTGTATGTTGTTAGAGGTATACCACAATCCATCTGAGATGCTGTTTGGCACATGACAGATCTAGTTCCTTCTCACAGTGGGTGAAAAGGGCAAACACCACCATGATGTTCCCAGGTATTGGAGTGGGTTTCCATACAATTGGCTATGGAAAAGTTACCACAGCTGTTTCACATGCAATCAGCTAGGGGAGGGCTGCTATTCGTGCAGAGGCCATCAGCTGATCATGAGCATTACTTACATTACACATGCTGCTGCCTAAGCAAAGCTTATTTAGGTCTCCATGTCCACCTTAGAGAGGGTGGAGGATGCAGACAGAGGCAAATACATGTCAGGGAGGGGTGGGAAGGTAAAACTGAAGCATGTGTGTGTCACAAACCTAGCAGCACAGGTTACCAAACCCCTGACAACTATGTACTGCTAGCACAGTTCGCTGCAATTATTGGATGTGCCACATGGGTTACCTGTTGTGGAGCACTCAGAACATATATGTGATGGTGAGTGACATCTGCAACTGGGATACAGTAGCTGTAGGGTAGGTGACATACACTTGCCTGTCAGCATGAACAGGTGCCAGCATCAACACAGCCACACACTCACAAGGACGCACACTCATTGACACATGTGACAGGGCCAGGTGTATAAATCATCAGTTGTGGAATTGCCACATCACATCATTGTGCTGGTATCCCATGCACTACACAGGTCATATGGGGGCTGTACGGGTGAAAGGTATGGGAAGTTGTCTGACATCAGACAGCATGCTGCAGTATGCCCATGGGGGTTGTAGGGAGTGTGGATGTGAATATCTGCAGCATACACACAAACACACAGGGTGCCACTACTGACATGCATGGGTGCATGTCTGCACAGGTGTGTGGTGTTCAACTGTGCCAGATGGCTGTCCAAGGCTAGGCAATGGGTGTACCTTGGCATCAGGCTACATGACGGTCTGCATTGTGACTCAGGGATGTAGTGTCTGCATTTGCCAACACAGGCAGGTATTGTATCCCCCATCTGGTCACCTGGGTGACTACTGTGTGTATGGGCAATGCTGTGCATCACTTGTCATGTCTGTGTTCCTTCATCCATGACATGGATGGCATGTGGGATGTGCACACCTCCCACATGCATGTACAGTGACATGTGAAACTGTACCTTGGGTGTCCAGCCCATGTTGTGAACACAGATTATCATCAGATGTGCCATTCAGATGTGCCACCTGTGGTGGGAGATGGTAATGGCCATCAGCATTACCCTGCACCTACATGGAGTGCATGTTATCAGCATTCCTTGGTGTCAGTGGCATCTGTCCATAGATGCATGTTGTCAGGCATGGTATGTCTGTTGTGGGTCACATGTGATGGCACCACAGGTGGTGCAGTTGTCCATTGGGGAACATGGGGAAGGTGCACTGTCTGCATGTATGTGTATATTGGACAGATGGACTGGGAGCCATGCCCTCTCTGGCCCACCTCTGTCACTCCATAGTTACTATCAGTGGCCAATATGCAGTGCACTACCCACATATTGGCTGTTACCAAGGCATGTATGTGTGCATGACACATGGGGTGAGAGTGTGCTCTGGGTAATACTGAGGTTGTTAACTGTGATTGCCTAGTCCTGATGTCAAACTGTGATTGCCTAGTCCTGATGTCACATGTCTGGGTATGGCTCTACACCCTGGCCTCTCAGCCATATCACATGTGTTATCCCTGTACATTGGACATTGTGATATATAGTATGGCCACCATATAAGAAATATGCAAAACCCGCTACACATTGGCCACATAGTCACAACCAACTCTACACAGGATACAGGTTACAAACACACACTCCTGTCATGTTTGGGAGTAGAACCTCTACCTAACTAGTGTATTACACTACAGCACTACGCAGTTATAGTACATGCCACGGATATTACTGGAGTAGTTCTTGCACAAAAGTGTATTGCTTACTGACTGACATCAGCAGGATTGCCAAAGTAGGGCATTTGAAATGACTTTGAGAAACTAGCCTAAAATGCATTGCTCCCTACAAAGACAGTGACACACACAATACATCCAAAACTGTCATGTGTGGGGACAGAACGCAAACACACTTCTAATTCACAATACAACAGTATGCAGTTACAGGATGTGCTATGGTGATTATTGGTCTACAACTTCCCAGAGGTGTATTTCTAGGTGCGTGACATTGGCAGCCTTGCCAAAGGTGCGTATGGGAAATGTGAGTACCCTAAAAGCATTGCTCTCTACGCAGTCAGACATGCACACACACAGTTGGCAGGTCGGGGTTAGAACTCCCAACTAACTCCTTAATCACACTATAGCCATACAATATTACAGGACATGCTATGGAGATTACAGGACGACGATCATCCCAGAAGTGTATTTCAAGGTGCGTGACATTGGCAGCCTTGCCAAAGGTGGGTATTTGACTTGTAAGGGGTGTGGCTATCTTAAAAATAATTGCTCTCTACACAATCAGACATGCACACAAACACAGACACACATGCAGTTGCCTGGTTTGGGGTTGGAACCCTTACTTAACTAGTTTATCACACTACAGCAGTACACAGTCACAAGATGTGCTATAGAGTTTACTGGGCTACAGCTTTCTTAGGGGTGTATTTCTTGGTGGGTGACAGCAGCAGCCTTGCCAAAGTTGGGTATGTGAAATGTAAGGGGTGTGAGTACCCTAAAAGCATTTTTCTCTACACAGTCACCCCAAAAGCATTGTTCTCTACACAATCAGACATGCATGCATACAAACACAGTTGGCGACTAGAACTCCCAACTAACTCCTTAATCACACTATGCCCATACGATGTTATGGGATGTGCTACAGAGATTACTGGGCTACAATTGTCCCAGAGGTGTATTTCAAGTTGCATGACATCAGCAGCCTTGCCAAAGGTGGGCATTTGACTTGTAAGTGGTGTGTGTAGCTTAAAAAGTGCTCTCTTCACAGTCAGACACGCACACAGACTCACACTTGCACAGTTGCCACGTCTGAAATTTGACCTCCTACCTAACTACACTATCACACTACAGCAGTACACAGTTACAGCATGCACTACAGAGATGACTGGGCTACAGCTTTCCTAGGGGAGTATTTCTAGGTGGGTGACATCAGCAGCCTTGCCAAAGTTGGGTATGTGAAATGTAAGGGGTGTAAGTACCCTAAAAGCATTGCTCTCTACACAGTCAGACATGCATGTATGCACACACAGTTGGAAGGTCGGGGGATAGAACTCCCAACTAAATCCTTAATCACACTATGGCTATATGATGTTATGAGATGTGCTATGGAGATTAGTGAACTACAATCGTCCCAGAGGTGTATTTCAAGTTTCGTTACATCAGCAGCTTTGCCAAAGGTGGGTATTTGACTTGTAAGGGGTGTGAGTAGCATAAAAAGCATTGCTCTTTATACAGTCAGTGACAGACAGACACGCACACATAGACTCACAGTTGCCATGTCTGGGGTTTGACCTCCTAAGTAACTACATTATCAAACTACAGCAGTACGCAGTCACAATATGAGCTACAGAGATTACTGGGCTACAGCTTTCCCAGGGGAGCATTTCTAGGCGAGTGATATCAGCAGCCTTGCCAAAGTTGGGTATGTGAAATGTAAGGGGTGTGAGTACCCTAAAAGCATTGTTCTCTGCACAGTCAGACATGCACACACAGTTGGCAGAGTAAGGGCTAGAACTCACAACTAACTTCTTAATCACACAATGGCCATACGATGTTACAAGATGTGCTATGGAGATTACTGGGCTATGACATTCCCAGAGGTGTATTTCAAGTTGCGTGACATCAGCAGCCTTGCCAAAGGTGGGTATTCGACTTGTAAGGGGTGTGAGTAGCCTAAAAAGCATTGCTCTCTACACAGTCAGTGACAGACAGACAGACACACACACATATGCACACACAGACTCATACACGCACTGCTGCCACATCTGGGGTTTGACCTCCTACCTAACTACATTATCACACTACAGCAGTACACAGTTGCATCATGCGCTAAAGAGACTAGTGGGTTATAGCTTTCCCAGGGGAGTATTTCTAGGTGGGTGACATCAGTAGCCTTGCCAAAGCTGGGTATGTGAAATGTAAGGGGAGTGAGTACCCTAAAAGCATTGCTTTCTACACAGTCAGACATGCACGCATATACACACAGGTGGCAGGTTGGGGGCTAGAACTTCCAACTAACTCCTTAATCACACTATGACCATACAATGTTACGGGACATGCTACAATCATCCCAGAGGTGTATTTCAAGTTGCATGACATCAGCAGCCTTGCCAAAGGTGGTTATTCAACTTGTAAGTAGTGTGAGTAGCCTAAAAAGTATTGCTCTCTACACAGTCAGACATGCACACATACACACACACATACAGTTGCCACGTCTGGGGTTTGACTTCCTACTTAACTACATTATCACACTACAGTAGTACGCAGTTACAGCATGTGCTATGGAGATTATTGGGCTGCAGCTTTCCCAGGGGTGTATTTCTAGGTGGATGACATCAGCAGCCTTGCCAAAGTAGGGTATGTGAATAGTAAAGGGTGTGAGTAGCCTAAAAGGCATTGTTCCATACACAGTTAGTGAGAGACAGACACACACAAACACAGTTGCCATGTCTGGGGTTAGAACTCCTACATAATTAGTCTATCACACTACAGCAGTAAGTACTTATGGGACATGCCACAGAGATTACTGGCCTACAACTCTCCCAAAGGTGTATTTCACATTGGATAACCTCAGCAGGCTTGTCAGGTTACTGCTATGGGGTGGCCAGTGTGTGCATGGCCCATACACCATTCATGTAGGGATGACATGCCACAGGCACCCACACATGGGGTCATATGTCACAGGTGCATGTATAGGGCAACTGCAGTGTGTGAAATCTACACCTGATGTGTTTGGGGTCCTTTGGCTGTGTGCTTGGTGGGACAGGTGTGGATGGCTCCTTGTCATGGTCACCCTCTTCCACACATCTATATCCATCTACCTTTGGCATATTATGGTGTGTTGTCCTTACATATATGTCTGTATTCCTATCCACTGTGTGTGCAAGGCATGAGTGGTGCATATTGACATGTGTCTGCAGTAGCAATTGCAACCGCTGTATATGTCTGGTCCACTGGTGTTGGCATACATGGCCTTCATGTGTTTATGTCTGGTCCACTGGTGTTGGCATACATGGCCTTCATGTGTTTAAGTGTGTGAGCATGCCCAGTATGACCTTTCAGTATGTTGATGACTGACATTACCTTCATTTTTCTAGGTGTGTGAGCATGCCTAGTAAAGCCATCTGCTTTGCATGTGTGGAGCATGTCCGGTGGTTTGTACTGCACAGCTGAACTTTGTGTTGTACACCGACAGGTAGCATGCTGTTGTCTGCAGGGAATCCACCAATCATTTGGCATTGGCTGTTGCAACAGGTCTGCATAGTGGGGGGTACACCTGACTTTTTCTATGTTTCTACACAGGATTGGGGGTACACCTGACTGTTACTATTTTTCTATGTGGGTTGGGGCGGCACACCTGACAGTTGTATACATTTGCTCGGACTGCACTGGTATGTCCTGTAGTCCATTTCAATCAGTAGTCTTACCCATCATGCTGGCTATGCCATACCGGTATACTACCATTCTTATCTTTTGATTGCATACACATTCATTTCTGACTTAATAGCCATCACAACTGACATCCCACTCCCTGGCCACCTGTAGTCTGTCCATGTAGGCCTGGGTGGGGGTCACCCATACCTCTCTTTCAGAGGCCATAGTATAGCATTTGTTTGTGTTTGTCTATACCTGTCCTGCCGGCTGTGACTGTTGTTGGGTATGTGATCCCCCCCTCCTGACTGGCATGTGTGAGTCCCTTATCTTGAGGGTGTCCCAGTATTGTGGGTGGTGCTGCAGGGCTGACTATATCAGATGCACGTAGTACACTGTCTATGCATGGTTAGGCACAGGTAGTGTAATGTTTGGCATCCCTTTTATTGTATGTGAGAGTCAGAAAGAGGTGCTATTCCCTGGATCCCTCCAATGTCAGTGTATGTGCTATGCGTTGCCTCTTTGCCAGGGCCTGAAAATACTGGGCATGCCTCCTTCTGCCTACTAGGGCAGGCTCAGGTTGTTCCTCCTCCAAGTCACTCTGTGCCTGTGCATTGGTGGGGGGCTATGTGGCCCTGCCCCTTGCTGCTCCCCCTGTAGCTGTTTCCACAGCATCATATTGTGTAGCATGGCACATACAAGGACAATTTGGGTACATGTAGTTGGTGAGTACTGCAAGGCTCCACCAGATGTGTCCAGGCACCGGAACCATGAATTGAGCATCCCAAACACATGCTCTATTATGATTATTGTTTGTGTGTGTGCCTCATTATGGAGTTCTTGTTTGGGTGTGTGTGCGTTTCTGATGGGTGTCATCAGCCACAGCTCCAGTGCATATCCAACATCCCCCACAAGTTGACCATGTGGGATGTCCCCAATGGCAAATTTCTAGTACAGCTGCATCAGATGCCAGATGTGGGAATCATGATAACTTCCAGGGCAGCCAGCATACACATTCAGTATTATGCCCTGGGCATCGCACATGACCTGGAAGTTGATGGAGGGGAAGCCCTTGCGGTTGATGTAGACCCTACCCTACTCACCAGGTGGTGCTTTGATGCATATGTGTGTGTGGTCTATCGCACCCACTACCTCAGGGTATTCTGCTATTTGCTGGAAGAGATGCATACTGCTGGCCAACGTCTCACAGGTGAGGGGGGAATATACGTGCTCACCGACATGTGCTGCTGTGGCATCCAGGAACTGGTGGAGTACCCTGGATGCTGATGCCTGTGAGATCTACCTCATATCCCCAGTTGGCCTTTGGAAGGTACCTGCAGCTAATATTCTTTGGCCTACACATACCTACATTTCCACTGTGATGGTCTCCCCTCTGTTAGTTTTGTGTGTCAGGCATGGTCGGCACAGCTCAACAATCTGCTGTGGGAGGCCCCTGTCCACCCTATAGCACTCCACTGTCTATAGCTCATGCAGCCCTTGGTAGGTTACCCTAGGTCTTTACACTCTTCTTCGTCTCCTTACTGTGGGTTGGTCAGCAGCATTCCCATCCTCACCACTCTCAGCCTCTTCCACAAGTTGTATGATAGCTATTGCAGCCCCTAACATTTTGCTGTTGTGAGTGTTAATAGTTCCCTGCTTGTTTACACCAGTGATGTAGGGTGTGGGAAAAACTGGAGGGGTAGGTGTTTGCATAGTTTATAGTGGCGTTCTGTGCTGGGCTTGTCTGCTGCCTGTGTAATTGACTAGTTCCGATATATTTCACTTGGCAGAAAACTTAGTACCCCTTGATTAACTTCCTACTGCTGCTTTCCCTTTCCATTGTCCTTCTGATTCATCCCAGCAGAGTGCCGCGCAATCGGTGTACTCCAATGTACACACTACTGCTATTTCCTGGGTTCACTTCTTTTGTCTTCCTGTAGATCCCGTTGCACAGCACGCACACTCGCTTACACTTTATCATACGTGCTGGGCAGGTTTAGACACATTCCCCTGGCTTTGCTGTGCTAAGCTGGATGCAACCCCGAGCCACAGGGCTCCAATCCACTGACAGTATCCCTGAAACTCCCACACATGATGTCACCTACCTCCTAGTCTTGCACTCAGCTATTCATACTCATACACCGTTGGGACCTGCCTCACATGCTGGGGTAAACTGGGATTCACTAAGCTTCCCCTCATTTGCATAGCATTGCCTGCTAATGCATAGTTACATGTGTCACACTGTGCCTCCCCCCTTAGCAACTACTGGCCAGGTTGTCTTTTGCCTGCCATTGACTTGCATGGCGGAATACTGATTTTAGTTAGACTGCTTTTTTAGGTTTATTTTCTTATTTCCCTACTGGTCCCATTTGCGTGCCACTGCCGTATGCTTCAACAGCCGTGATCAGCGCACATATCATAAAAGTTGCATTTTGTACATTTGGCATTGTTTGCAATGCCAGTGGCCTTCTAATTGGTGATTGGCATGCTTTCTCAATGATATGCAGCCTTTATTTGGAGCTGTCATAGCTCTGCTTTGGAGTTTGCAGTACCGTACTCGGTTACCAACCAAGTAAATTTCTGCATATTACGCTAGTCCTGCATGCTCTGATTCCTGCTTCCCGGATAGCAGATTTACCTCATTTGCATAGTTTTTACCTGCAAATGGGGTCATTTGCATACAGGGGCTGGGAACGTGCAGCACTAGTGCTACAGTGCTCGCGCACATCAAACGTGCACGTACGTGAATCACTCGGCCTCCATGTTGCCATATTTTCATCTTACACTAATCGTGCACACCGTGCAAGCTTTTGAGAATCTGAGGGGAGATTTTTAACAAATAAAGACAGATTCTAGAGAAACTGTGGGAAGGAAAGATAATCTAGAATTTGGGAAATTAAAGATATTCTTGATCAGTTCTATTCTGTGGAAATACAGTAAATATATTCAATTTAACTTTAGCAAAAATGGGAAGATTAACAATTATAGATTTAAAATGGAAAGAGCAAGTATATAGATTTAAGGCAGTATATGCTTACACAAATTGTAAAGAAAGGGAAATGTTATTTCATCAGATTTTAGACTAGGTAGTGATAAATATAAATATTATAACAAGACACTCATTTTGATTTAAGAGGCAAGTGTAAAAAGAAAGGAAATGATATAAGAAAAATGTTAGAAATTATAAGATGTGGTAAGTTAAAACTTTGGGACAAAAATATATGGACTTACAAAAGGGTATGTACAAAACTGAAACAGATTAATTTATAGTATCAGGAAGGCTTAGTTATTGGAGAGGGAGGTACTTGAAATAGGATTTTCTGATCTTGAAATATAGCTAGAGATAAAGGAAAACAATGAATACATAAAAATAGACAAAGGAATAAAAAGGATAAATGAGAAATCATGGAATGAAGAAGTAAAGAGATTAGTGAGACAGTTGTGAAAAGATTATATTGCTATGAGAACATTTTATAAAAATTGGTCTGAATGGTAGATGATATTTAAGGAACAATATAAAAATGTTTTTTACTGTGCAAATATGATGTGACAAAAGTAGAGAAAGAAAAATGTAAAAGAACATATAAATTCATTGGAAGATTTAGAACATAATAACAGAAAGTACTTTCTCAAAGGAAAGAACTATATGAAAAAAATCAAGAAAAAATACAACTATTATATAAGCAAAGATGTTATTTACAATAAAAAAGAAAAAGTATGGATGACTTAAGCAGAGTAGTAAAGGAAGATAGTAGCTGAATGACAGACATAAAAAATGTGAAAGGAGAAATAGAAAGAATTCAGGAAGAAACAGGAATAGTGTAGTACAATGTGTACAATAAATATTTAAAAAAAAAAAGGTAGTAAAAAAATAAAATTAAAAAAGTTAATAGAAAAAGAGAATGAAGAGTTGTAGTTAGGAAATGAGATTTCTTTAAATGAGCTACATAAAGTATTAGGACAAATAAATATAGCTCCAGCTACAGGACCAGGTGGAATAGGGTATGACATATATAAAAATTTAATAGACTGGCAAAAAAATATATATTTTTTTAAGATTTTGAGCCAGTTTCCATAACGTTCACAGAAGCTATTTGCAGAAAGTGCAGCACACCAAAGGAAGACTTCAGCACACCTGCTGTGTACGTGATTCCAGAAGTGATGCTGAAGGTAAACAAGTATTTACCAAAGGATAATTAAGGATTCCACCCATGCCTGCCTGATTCCAAAGCACATTGTGTACACACAACACAACTGAAATGTGACAAACAGCCATGCCAATTCCATTTTTAAAATCCTTGGTGCATCCTTTCCAGACTCCAAGGATTAAAACTGAATACTATAGAACATAGCGAAATCTGTAGAGGAACTGAAAAAAAATCATATAAAATGCAACCTACTGTTAATATACTGCAACAGCCTGCAGTGATATAAGCCATAAATGATGCGGTGACTGTGCATTGTAGAAGGTAGTAAGCTAGAGTCAGAGCAAGGCTGCATATAAACCAATTGTCAGACCAGCAAATAATTGGCAAATACCAGCTAGATAGACAACTGGTGTAGGATGTCTGCAACATGTCTGCGCACACATATCTGTGCAGACTCTGTGAGGAAACCCCATCCCCTCTGATGCAAAAGTGTGTCTCAGCCTGGGTGTACTTGCATCTGGGGCATTCCAAAGACACATGGGGATGCTGTGGGAGTATCACAGACAGCTGCTAGTAGTATCCTGACAAAAGTCCTGGAAGCAATGTGAAGCAAGGTGGATGACGACATGCACTTTCCATCTACCCCATGGAACAGGGAAATATAATGCACCAATTTTATAACATAGCAATTTTCTCACATGTACTCAGAGCAATACATTGCATACATATACCTATCAAGGCACCAGTATATCCAGAAGCAGACCGATACATAAACAGAAAGGGATGGCCATCCAATAAATGCTAAGTTGTGTGTGCAGCAGATGGCAGCATAACAAACACACATAAGTACACAGATTGCATCTAATAGCAATGGCCCACTAGATGTACACACTGAGCATCACACATAACATAATTATAACATATTCCAACATGAACATATGGAAATGTGTCAAAACACAGATCATCAACTCAGGGAACAACTGACCCAGGTATGTGTACACACTCAGTTTGTTGTCCATGATGCTGTTATTTGGTGGGAAAGTGGACTCAGGGCTGAATTCCAGAAAGTTGATATACCTGAGGGACTGCTACTGGGTAAGTACAGGAACACAGCTAAGTTGCAAGTTAAGGATATCACTCTCAACAATATCCGTTATGACCAAATGTGGTTTTTATTCCCTGCAACAGGTGACTGTGGTTTTTCACTTGAGCTGTGGCTAAAGCTGTCATACTGTGAACCATCAAACCCTGAACAGGAGGCCTACAATAGAGCATATGCAACAACCACAAACACTAATAGATCATGTGTTTGGTGTATTGAAAGCTCAGTTCACAAGTCCAGATACATTCAGGAATGTGATAAATAAATAAAAAAATGCAGGATCAGGATAAGGTATGGTACAAAAGAAAACGTGAAAGCAAAAATAATAACAAATACCAGACCAGCACAGCTAGAAATCGACAGCAGTTTATTTAAAACAAATGGTAAAGCTTAAAAGTAAGTGCTTTCGTAATTTCAGCATCACTTTATTAGACTAATTACAAGCTATAAAACATTCAATTTAAAAGATAGACTAAACAATCAGTTGTCAAGGGTTGGGCAAAGCAAATAATAGTAAAAGGTGTACTAACAAAGCAAATATAAAAAATAAAAAATATTCAAGCATCTGAAACAATGAAAAATATATAAATAAATAATACTTATAAATACAGAAAAACATTGAAAAACCAGATTAATGTTTAAGTGGACGTACTTTCAGAAATGGTATGAGGCTAGATACCCCATTTAATCTGGGCAGTCTAACTACATTGAAGAGTAATATCCATTTCTGTTCTGCTGTCTCTGTTAACTTAACCAAGTCACCACCTCTAATGCCCACATCCAGTATCTGAAGTACAAAAAACTTGAAGGTATGTTTTGAACCATGCTGAATAATATGCAGTGCTAGTGCATGGGTGCCTCTCTTATGTTTAATGTCCCTATAGTACTCAAGGATTCTATCTTTTAAAGATCTATTAGTCTTGCCTATATAAAAGGCATAACAGACCTGACAACTATTGAAATAAACAATATTAGTAGTTTTACAGTCAGCATAGACGTAGAGCTCAATTTTAAAGTTCACATACGGGTGTATGTAAACTGAACCTGTAAATTTATATTTGCTGAACAAGGCCTACAAGTGAAAGTGTCCAGCATACTTGATCGAACCTCCTCACTATAATGCTGTGATCTGTAACACAGATGTTTCTTCAGGGACTTGCTATTCTTAAACGTAAAGTGTGGTGTCGTGTCTAGAACCCTCTTCAATTCTTCTACCGTGTTATTTTTATGATATCACAATATTTACTGATATCACTGGAATATGGTAGGGGAACTCACAAGGTGATACCTGTGGAATATCAGGTACAGACCCATTAGTAAAATAAGTCCTACATCTCCTTTCCCTCTCTTTCCAGGCATTAGTGATACAGGAATCTATTTATTCTCATTGTACCCTCTGTGTAAGAAATCATTTTTAAGCGAATTAAGTGCTGTTTGTAATTGGGAGTCATTATTATGCAGTCTCATTATTCTATAGCCCTGCCCTTTCAACACATTATGTGTAACATGCCTTGGATGCATGCTGCTTTTATGTAAAAAATTGTTCTTCCTAATGGGTTTCTTAAAGACACTAGTGCTCACATTACTAAGTTCTGTTTTACTAAACAGTATAGAGACAATCACCTGCCAATCCCTGGTGTAGGCCTGAAGTAGATAGTCCAAAGAATATTAATGCAAACAACATTACAAATGTTATCTAGACTGCTCTATCTGTAACTCAGATGTATCAATGCATCTAATTATACATACGTTCATCATCCTCACTCTTTGTGGAAGTGTGTTCATGGCTTAACTCTGCTGCTGTAAATCCAAAACAGCAACAGATGAATATGCATTCTACAGCAATATGCAGTGAATGTCAGAATACACATCCTTGTAATGGAAATAAACACATACATGCCCATCCTGAAATCCCAGCTTCATTCTCACCACCAAGGGTATGTTGTTCCCCTCTTGCTATATGCAGTGAGGCCAGAAATATTGTGATGTCATCAAGGGGTCAGAGGTAGTCCACCACTGGTGACATCCTTCCATCTCTCATAATGTGTCACTCTGTTGGCTGCATGAAGAATCATGTCTGAGCAATGCCATCTACAGGCCCCACAGGATCATTTGTGAGATCTGGACAGATTTCAATTCTCCAAGAGTATCGCCTGAATAGCCTAGAAGTCTCCTTACATGTTGGTGGAGAGCATCAATTATGATGCCATTTTCCTGAGGGGGAGAAGTTGTCATCCCTAGGATGGGTGGCCATCTGAAAGACATTGATATGCCATGATTATATGTCTGAGCATATTTATGCATTTCATTCTGTGAACAGCATATGTCAAGATAAACATTATGCATTCCAGTGCATTGTAAATGTCTGTATAACACTGTGTGTGATGAATACTAATGTACAAATTTTCTCTTAATAGCACTTGTGTGATTACCTAGTAGTACTCCTCTTAGTCCTTCCACCCTTTACCCCCTTAGCTCTCTCTGGCCTGTCTCCCTCAGATTCTGACAAATATGGATAGACATTTTCCTATGGTTTCTCCTGCCAGTGTGGTTGATATGGGCATCCTGAGATAGTATAGCAAATACCTCATGTACACAGACAACCCTTTACTACTACCACCTAGGAACACAATTTGTGAGAGATGCAATTTCATTAAGAACTTAGAGTCTATGGTCCCTCCTCACAAGCCAGTATATCTGGCACTGAGAAGGTTGTCAACACAAACACCACACCTCAAACACCCCCCACACCTACAGAACACACACCCACATATGTGGAGGTCCTCAAGATAAACATACCCAAACAAAAGAGACATCCAAGGAAAAAAAACACACGTGAACTCCACTGCCCACAACACCACACATAGTCTACCCACCTGTGTCTTACAGCCACTAAGTCCTAAACATAAAACCACCATATTAGTCATAGGAGACTCCATTGTGAGACACACAGATGTGCCCCTCATCAGGCTGGATAAGGAGAAAGTCATGGTTAATTGTTTGTCAGGTGCCAAAATCTGCCATATCACACATGCACTCAAGTCTCTCAGCAACAGGTACTGTTATGACTCTGCCATAGTACATGTTGGCATGAATGATTTGAGACGTACCTCCCTGGACTATATGAAGGGAGACAATGGTGGAGGTCACTGAATATGTATCCCAGGCAGGTATGTTCCTAGCCTTAAGCAGCATTTTACCGTCACCCAAAATTATGCCTCAGTGGAACAGAAAATGACTGACTTTAACAATTGGTTTAGTTTCTGGTGTCATTCGAAGGGGATCCAGTGTCTGACAGCCTGGGAAGACAAGATTGATAAACCACAATGCTTTGCCAGAGATGGCCTGCATCTGTCTCCCTTTTGCTTCAGGCTTCTGGCAAAGGCTCTTGCCTTCCCCATAGTACCTTTTTTAGGCAATGCTATGAGGTCAAAACAAAAATTAAAGGTCATGCTGCTAAATGCTAGGAGTCTAAACATGAGACTGCACTCATTGCAAGCAATCATAACCCTGGAAGATGTTGATATTTGTGCAGTCACAGAAACCTGGTTCAAAGCTGTGGAGAGCACCCCAGCCATGCCAGGTCACTCATCCTATCAAATATTCAGACACCAAACCGTGGGCAGCAAAGTAAATGGTGGTGGAGTTTCAACATATATTAAATACATACACTCCTCCAGCCTGGTCAAACAGTATGACACACAGGAGACACTCCAGGTGCAGTTAACTGTTGATAAGACCCCTATTCAAAACATAGCTACCTACAGGCCCCTGACTTTGACTCAAGATATCCACTCCAGCTATATGGACCTTTTCGAATGTACCAAGATTCAACCCTTTACCCTGATTCTGGGTGACTTTAACTATACAACCATAAATTGGAAGAACTACTCATGTCAAAACACAAATGCCCAAAGATTCCTTGATTTTATCAATGCAAATGCCTTGGGCCAGCTGGTTGACACCCCCACAGGAGGTGGTAATATCTTGGACTTGGTATTAACCAACATAAGTAACCACTGCAGCATCCCTATAGTGTCATCCTCCCTGGTAAGATCTGACCACAAATAATTCACTTTCAAAGTCACCCCCCCCCCCCAGCTAGGGTCAAACAAAAATCTTCTCCAAAGCTGATTACAACCTCCTGAGGGAAGGTATAAACAGCTTCAAAGCCTCCACCCCTCCATAGGAACTGGCACATATCTCCAAACCTACCCAAAGTACTATACAAGCATTTATATAGCCGCATAAAATTATGCATGGAATCAGGAATACCAAACAGGACAAAATTCTCCTCTTCAAGGATTAGTAAACCTGTCTGGTGAACATCTGCAATAATTAAACTGTATATAAAAAGGAAAAATGTATTTGTTGTCCAGGGCCAAGAAGGAGCAGGTGCCTAATTGGAAGCAATCTCTCCTTAGCTTGAACAAGCAAATAAGAGCACTAGCATACCTCTTCACCTCTTACTGCAAGATATCTGGACAAAGACTGATGAAATGGGGGGGGGGGGGCAAAGGCCAAAAAATAGGGACAGATTTTAAATATTGTTCTTATGAACTTAGAAAGTTTCTAGAACAACAGGGTTTGGGTTAACATACATTTTCTGAAGGATTTGAAATCTGAAACTCAAATGTATGCCATTATTTAGTGACCTAATTCCTCATAAAATACCAGTAATTTGCCAGAAAACCACACATTTTATGAGGAATAGACCAAAAATATGAAGCAAAAATCTGGACATTCTGTGAAAGTCAGGACAGTTTAGAGGTATGAGCACTTGTGAAATCCTCCAAAAGCAAACCATCGAGTCCAAACTGGCCACATCTACTAATGACAATCATAAGGCCTTCTTCACATATGTCTGCAGTCTCAATGGAAGCACTCAGATCTGCTCAGAATTGTTGGTCAAGGACACCACATACACAAACGCCATAGATATAGACAACCTGCTGGCAGACAGGTTCAGTGTAAACTTCACCCCTCTGCTCCCCATCAGTAAATCAGGACATACCCAGCACCTGCTCCCCTCCCCTTATCTCTAGGGAGCAAGTCATCACTGCCCTCTTAAAGGCAAAAAATTATGTCTCCATGGGACCCGATAACATCCCAGGCTGCATCCTACAAGAACTCGGCAGGAACTTGCAGTACCATTAGACATGCTATTCAACCAAAGCCTGAGTACTGGCTTCATCGCCATCAAGTAGAGGACAGCCACTGTCATCCCTTTGCACAAAGGTGGAATGTCCACTGATCCAGAAAATTATAGACCCATCAACCTAACTAGCCTGATCTGCAAGGCCATGGAATGGATTAGCATAGACCTTATTAACAAGGACATTGGCAACCTTCAAACACTTGATCTGACAATGTTTGATTTCATCAAGGGGATGTCATGCCTGTTACATTTGGTTGACTTCATTGAGACAGTCACCAAAGCCATGGGTAAGGGGAAGATGGTGCACACCACCTACCTTGACCTGGCCACTGCCTTCAATACTATTCCCCACTCAAGTATAATAGATAAATTCTCTCAACTAGCATCAATCCATATGTTACCAGATGGTTAGCAGACTGGCTCACTGATAGAACTCACCTAGTCAAAATAGGAGAAGCCACCTCAAGCAGTAGACCCATAATGATGGTATACCCCAGAGATCAGACTTGGGGACTCTGTTGTTTCGGGATATACTTTTCTGAGGTGCAGGTCAAAACCAGTGGGCTATGGCTGATCAAGTTTGCAGGTGACTGTAATCTGGGTGCTGTCATCAATTCTCCTAGTAATGTGGACTTACTCCAAGAGGGTCTTACCCAAACAAATGACTGGTGCCAGAAACATGGCTACAAAATGAATTCCAAAAATGCATCATCATCCCCTTTGGTAGAGTGACATCCGCACAGATTATGACATTTATAATTATGTCCTAAGCATGCAATCAGTCATGAGGGACTTGAGCACCCAGGTTGATAGCAAACTGACTTATTACCACCATATTGCCTCTGTTGTATGGAAAGCTTTCTATAGGGCCCACCTCATTAGTAAGGGTATCTCATCCAGGGACAAGGAGGTCATAACATCCCTGTATTCTTCTCTTATAAGACCCATTATTGAGTACAATGCCCCTTTCGGCATGTACCTCACAAAGCAAGCAGCTGGAGAGACCAAAGAGGTTCCTCACCCAGAGAATCCAGGGCCTCAAACATGTACCCTACACAGATAGGCTAAAAGCTCTGTCCCTCTACTCAGTCTCATACAGACTCCTCAAAGGTGACCACAGTCTGGCATACAAAGCAATCTCAGACCCTGCTTTCATGGGAGTGCTGCATATCCACACGTCAAGCTCCAGTCATATAACCCACATGCATGACCTCAACCTGATCTGTGACATCAATAGGGCTTGATGGAGGGACAGATTTGTGCCCCAGAGACCCCCGCTTCTGTGAAGTAGACTCCATCTCCATGCCAAGCAGGGTATCTCATTAACCCTTTTTAAGCGCAACCTGGATAGCTGGATGGGGAACAGAAAATACACCCCTGGGATTTTGCGTTTATATTACGTTATCGAAAGATGAAAATAGCGAATGCTATTTCATCGGCCCCAAAACATCGAAACATGAAAATATCGAACAATCAGAACAGCAAATGTTTTCCCATGGAAAAGAATCGCTGTTCTGAAAAACACATACACACAACACAAGCACATCAAACAAACAGCAACCACACACATACACTTAAATTCCTACATCTAATGCTACACTAAACTAAACATACACTACTATCTACCCACTTACCTTAACCTAAACCCTAACCCTAAGGTCCATCACTATCGCACACTCACCTAGCCCGCTTCCTAACCCTAACTCACTTAAACCGCCCCTAACCTTAAAGTCTGTCACTATCGCACACACGCCTAACTCACGCCCTAACCCTATCTCACTTAACCCGTCCCTAACCCTAACGTACAAACAATCACACACTTACCTGAACCCAATCCGTAACTTTCCACCACAGCGCTAAGAATATCGAAGCCACAGAAACGGCCAACCAAATTCTTTCCTGAGGAAAGAATTCGCTGTTCTGCAGCTTTGCTATTTTTAGAGTTTGCTGAATAGTGTTCGATATCAGAACATTCAAAATGTTTATACTTCGATGTTCTGATATAGACTTGGGATTTCACCTATGTCCCTGCTGGACAGGGGCATCAGGTACTGAATTGTCAGAACATGGCTTAAATTCTTGGCAAGGCATGTAAGGGCCTCAGGGCCAGTAGCCTAGTAGCTTCCTATGATCCTATCATTCTATGGCATATTACGAGTAATAATAATGCCTTCAGGTATAGCATTGGTAAAATCAACATAGCATGTAAAATCCTTACAGTTTGTGAGTAGGATTAGAACCCCCTTGGCAATACATACATGTTCCATAGAGGTCCAAAGCCAACAGCATCATGTCACATTCAAATACTACAACAAATAAGAATCTGAAGAACTTAGGAACATGTGGGTAAACTTCAGAATCCATAGCCAGGCCACATACAGTACAGATACATAGTATATTGAGACAGTACTGATAATACCTTTGTCAATAATCATCATCATTGAAGACATATCTGTAACAGCAACAGCACATGTTTATTATAGTTTATAACAGTTTTGTTAGGAAGCATGAAATAAGAAATATCCATAATATCAAAATCACATACTAAATATCGGTAGTGTCATAATCCATAGGTTTCCATAGTTACACTGAGTGGAATTACCAGTAAGAATTGCAAATGATCCTTCATATACTGTTAGCATACGCAATGGAAGTCTGCCTGTACAATTGCATATGGGACTGAAATAAACTATTTAGAAAGGCAACATCTGTATGCATAAATTCCAAGACAATATCATTCCAGTAACTTATGACAACTTCTGTTAAAATTATCATTTTGAGTAAATATGAATTTGAACATGTACGTTTTGAAATGAGTAACTTTAACAGATGTACTAATCACCATAACAGTAATTCAATCAATTACCAATGTACCTCTCACTCCAAATCACAGAATCAAATTGCACCTTGCGTGCACCCAGTTTTTAGTACCATTTGTGCCATGCATAATTAATGAGGTCAATTAAAATATAAGTTTTTGGAATCCCATTCGAAAACATCCTCGCAAATTGCTGTTATGCGCCAAAACATTCAGGTGTACTGCATAAACACCCGATAGGTATCAATAAATGGTACCATGCATGGCATGTGCCTGTTATCTTCCAATGATCTTATAAGGTTAACTCAGCACCACTTTCAATATTGATTTTGATTCATTTACTGACCTGACCATTGCTAACTGTGAACTGAGTGGTACCTCAGTGAGTGTTTCCGTGTTTTTGTATTTTTCAGGTTTTTTTCAACTCGAGGATCATGATGGCTACTTCAAGGAGGCTGAGACATGTCTGTATGCTGAAGTGGACCAATGAGTTGATGACTGATATGTTGACTATGTATGATGGACAGGAGCAGAGAATGAGAGCCAGACCCAGGAAGTTTGCTATGATCAACCTGTGGAATTGGATCATGAGGGGGCATTGACAGATAATGGAGATCTACCACACTGGAGTGCAGGTTCATCATTGCTATGATGACACACATCACTGGGATGTGGAGATGCTTCAAAGGGTCACTGAGTTGAAAAGACAGCCTGTAGAACCCTGCAGTAAGTACCAATACTCTATGTATACCTGAGCATTGCTACAGATTTTATGGCTATATCTCTGTATCATATATATTAAATAGATGTTCTTATAACCATGTCTTAGCTGCTGTGATAATTACCTCATGGGGTAATTAAATAGACTTGATAAATACTGCCCTGTTAAATATGGTTTCAATATCCATGTTGTTAATTTATGTAATAATGTGTATAATATTGATAAGTATGCCCTTTATGATGTACGTATGTTTTATAACATCTAATTATATAATTTCATATAGCCTCTGCTCTCATGCATAATAGACACATTTAGCGCTTAGGCCACAGATGAGTGCACATTTTATAGTTTTCCTTTGTAGTTGCAGTATATCACCTATTGGACCATCACAATTTGAAATACTTCCTTACATCATTCCTCCTAAACAAAGGCACACAAACATTTATTTGATTTAAAAACAATGCCCATCTCATTGCTTACAAATATGTTTTTAGTCATGTGTTGATAGTTGTTATTTCTTTACTATGAAAGGTCCAAAAATTGTATGTATCATCCATATTCATCTGTTTACTGCAGGATTTATAATAAACACCTGCAGTACCTGTTTTCTACAATGAAGCCCTTGTTGAATGTTAATTTGGCATGTAATGCAACTGGCCAGCATGGTTAAGTGTTGGTGTGTTGTGGGTTCCAAACAACAAAGGAGAAACATATATCTGTGCCTGTTGCCTTTTTTAACTTCACTCATAGCATTCTTTTTGAAGAACCATATTGCAATACTTTATATTAAAGTTTATTTTGTGCATGACCCACTGCTTTGCAGTTTTACGAATATCGCTGTAATCCATAATGCTCTGGTAACATTAGCTTTTGAACAACAGTTGTTTGGAGAGCAGTACTTGTTTGTTCAAAAGTAGCATGTGCTGACTGTGAGCTCAAATTGTAGAGAAACAGGCTTGCATGTCTACATTTTTGTGTGCTGTGTGTTCAAATCTGGAAAAGGAACACATTTATCTGAAACTGTTATCTTGCTTTAATATTCCCATAGCATTTATTTATAGAATCATATTACACTTATTGATATTAATGTATATTTTGAACATAGTTGTGAATAACTTGGTTATTTGTTGAATTCCTACTAATATATCTGTAATCCATAACATTCAATTAACATTAGCAATTTAAGTGCAGGGGCAGTACATCTTATTAAATTCATATATATGTCTGAGCAATTTTTTGGTTAATATCATATACTTTGTAAAAATGTTATGAAGGTCTGTTTTCTCATGAAATATGGAAGTTAGTAGCAGACTAACAGTAAAAAAAACAAGGAATACGTATGTATTTTATTACTGATGGGAAATTTAGCAAGGAATAATGCTTTCTGTGTGCTTAATGTGTAGCAACATGTATGGTTCTCTTCAGAGAAGCTGTATGCTACGTGACACTTTCACAGTGCCTGAGGAATGTATGCTCTGCATTGCCATTAATGTATCTGAAAACAGTGATAACATTAATGTATTTTTCCAAATGTTTGGCTGCATAAGCAGCTCATGTTCATACTTTGCAATCCTAAGCAAACAGCATTATTAGTAGACTACCAACCATCAAGATGATGTCATAACATAAACTCTTTTCACTGCCTACAAAATAGGTAGCTCTCAAGGTTGGAGTTTGGATGCAGATAGTGGTTGCAGATTTGAATCTCATGTCCCTGAAATATGTTCACACCTGTCTGTAAAAATGTTAACTGTGTACTGGGCTTATTGAATGTTCTTCAGAAAGAATTGTATATCATATTTTATTTTTGTTTCAGGTGATGAGGTGTACATTTGGAATATAGCCATGTGCATTGAACAGATGCATAGGCTTGAGGATCAGTGGAGGGAGAGAGGTATGTTGATTATTTTAAGTATTTTATTAACTGAAATGCATCTTCTCCTGTTTTTAGGCCTGTATGCTTCACAATAAAATGCTTATTGATTAGAATGCAGGAATACCCATCGTGCATCAGTAAGTTAAGTGAAATCATCACATGGAAGCTGTGCTTATAGCTGTAGATAAAAATCTAACTATATTGATTTTTTTATGTATCTTTGAGCATTATTTAGCACACATTTTTAAAATGTATTCTACAACATAAATAACAGTTACTTTGTGTATCTGTCAAATATCTTTTAAGGTGGAGGTTTTATATATGTGAAAATGTTTTGAGTAGTGCTTATGATGTATGGTTTGGCACACTTGTATGTGGTTTCTAATGACTGATCTGTTGTGCATTGCTTGCATACTCACAGAATGAATGGGTTAGTGTGTGTGGGAAGCCTTCAGTTAAAAATTGTTATTGCATCTGCCAAAGACACTTTAGGTGTTTTTGAAAAATCACAGTTACTGACATTTGAGCAGATGCCCAGTTGATTACAGCAGTTCATATTCAGCACATCCTGCAGGTTAACAATGGTATTGCATCTGCCTTAGACACATTGGTTGTTTTTGTAGAAACACAGTTATAGTCTAAGTTGATTGACATTTGAGCAGATAACTGATTGTAGCAGTCAATATTCAGCACACTCTGGCCTTCATTTCAAAACTGGTATTGCATCTGTCTCTAACTCCTTGGGTGCTTTTTTTAAACACAATGCTACACCCTAAGTCAACTGACACTTGAGCAGATACCCATTTCATTGCAGCAGTTCAGTATCAGCAAGCATATTCACAAAGTTTTGTTTCTTAAGTGTGCTGATTCCTGTTTGCTTATGTAGATAATAAATGCAGTTGTATACAGACAATACTGTTATTAACACATATATTAGATTGTCATACATCAACAGTTGTGCTGATTGAACATATCCCATTGTTTTACTGTTGTACTCATTATACTCATGTGTGCGCCAAATATCATGTTGCCTGTCTCAGAAGTTTGTTATGATATGGCTTCCCTATTGTCAAAATATTGTCAGATCACTTCCCCCCATTTTAACAATGACACATTTTGGCTGCTTATGTAAATCATTGAATGCAGACAGTATAATATGTTGAGTTGCACATTCATATAGTTTTACAAAGCATGTGACCTGTGTGTGTGTGTGTGTGTGTGTGTGTGTGTGTGTGTGTGTGTGTGTGTGTGTGTGTGTGTGTGTGTGTGTGTGTGTGTCTAAGCATACAGAATTGTTCAGAAAAGAATACTGTTGTCCTTTTTAGGAGTATTACATACATGGCCATATGTAACTCTATCCATAATGGACATAACTCGGACCCTGTGTAAATTGTCAACATAATCATATTGATCTCTGCTATGATATTCATGGGACTGTTCTGAATGATAGATATTTGCTTATGTTTTCTTTTCTGTTGTGTCTTACAATTAAACTTTATAGAGCATCGTACCCATGGATGTTCCCCAGTCCAAAGTCAGTGATGTGCACATGTGAGTCCACTGCTAAATTCTTAACAAGATGACAGCGATGATAACAATAACAATGCTGAGACACCTATACCAACCCTGCCATAGACATCCTGCCTGCACCCCAGAGGAGATATCAACATGACAGAGATAGAGATGATTTTTGGGAGGAGATCCTGGATGTCATGACCCATATGTTACAAATACAGAGGAGAGAGATGATAGGGACCTTCTTTGAGGATATAGCATGAGCTATACAGTATTTGTTCAGGGTGATAGCTCATGAAATCGTTTGAAAGTCTTATCTCCATCAGCCAGGCCCCTCAAGTCAGTCAGTATTGTCTGTCTTCTCCATTTGTGTTATGCTGCCAACATGGCGATTGCCATTTCATTGATTGGACTGTTTATGCACTCTTTTTCACGCATACTATGTACCTGTCATGCTTATGTGTTATTATTGTATGACATTTACTTTGGTTTCAATGTATGCATGACAGGGTCTATATTAGAACACCAAACTTTAAAAATTTCGAGTGTTCTAATATCGAACCCTATTAATTGAAAATTTAAAACAGCGAACATACAGAACAGCAAATTTTTTCCTATGGAAAAAAATTGCTGTTCCAAAACACATACACACAACACAAGCACACCAAACAAACAGCAATCCATACACATACACCTAAACTCTTACACCTAACCCTACACTAAACTATACATACACCACTAACTATCCACTTACCTTAACCCAAACCCTAACCCTAAGGTCCGTCACTATTGCACAGTCACCTCACCCGCGCCCTAACCCTAACTCACCTAGCCCACCCTAACTCTCACATCCATACAATCGCACACTTACCCGACCTGCGCCATAACTTTCCACCACAGCGCTGAAAATATAGAAGCAACAGAAATGAACAACTGAATTCTTTCCCTAGGAAAAAATTTGTTTTTCTCTTTCTTCGATATTTTCATCGTTGGCTAAAAACGGGTCGATATTAGAACACTCTAAATTTTGAAAGTTCGGTGTTCTAATATAGACCCACATGACACACATTAACACTTAACACTTTCCATACACATTCCACAATCCATGCATTGTGGCAGCTAACCTTCAGATATTGCTGCAAAAAATATCCAATTAATGTGTGTTAGTGGGGCGACTGACAGACAACATATATTGCCCATACTCTATCGCTAACAGTTTTGTATGCCTAGGATTTTTTTTGCCATATCAGGTATGTGCAACATACAGACATGTCATTCCACATGTTTTTGGATGACAAATGTTATGATGTCCCACTGTCATGATGTGGTGTTGTGCCATGGTTTGGCTATCCTGATAATATGTGGAATCATATACAGGTATATCCTGTCTATGTACAGTCCTCCTTTGTTAACTGCATCAAACAGTAATTAACATTAATCTGTACACAATGTTACATATAACACATTCTTTCACAGTACATTATACCATGTTTGTTGTATGTAGCATTCCCACACCCATTATGTAGTAACATCAGTGTACACCTTCCAGAAACAGGTGTACACATTAAATGACTCTACATGTGTATGCACATAGTCAGATACTTACTGCCACAGAAAGGTATCTTTGACATTTGAGCATTCAGTGTTACTGCTGATGTGCTGTAATGGTGATCACATGAGTGTCCTCTGCTCTATAATGAGCAGGGTGGTTGACATACACCTGCATTTCTTTAGTTGACATTTGCATGACATTATATGTGCATGTGCTTTTAATTTTTAGCTTGCATACCTATGCATGTTGATGTTACATGATTGTACATTACTATGTGTGTTTTATACATGCCCAGTTGGACAACAGCAATCCATCTGGACATCTGGCATGCATTTTCCATATGGTTAAATGTATGTCTGTGTGAGTTCCACAGTACCCTGTGTGCTTTATATATGCATTTGCATTATATCAACGCACTGTGTCCTGTTTTACCTCTATGTAGGCCCAGGTTGTCTACCTCCCTCCCACCTTCATATTTCCCTATTATTTTTTGCAGGTATGTTTGCTTTCATTAAAACTACTGTCCATTTCCATTTATTAGTTTGATATAGTGAACATGTACCATATGCATATCGATTGTACAATGCAGGACAATTGCACAGAAGTTGCTGGCTAATGCTTGCAGTATATCCTTGTTCTCATTATACTTGTGTGTTATCCAGTGAAAGTTTTTTACCATCCATGTGCACAACCTGTTATAGTCATTATGCTGTAATGTTACATTTTTGAACATATTATAACACATCATTAGTGTATGTATGTGAATAGATCTTGATTTCATGAACATTTCATTTATGCCACTAACATACATGCAAACACATCTACATGTGTGTGTTGCCTTTGACATGGCATATGTGTTTAATGTACATGTATTCCATTACATGTTTGCTTTGGTTGTGTACACATATTTATGTATGTATCAACATTTGTTCCTTTTCTGCAGTACTTCTGCTTGACACTGTGCTTGATTATTTGCTTTTCACATCCACGGTTGTAGGTTTGGTATTGTCCTCTGGAGTTCTCTACCATTGTTAGACCTGTATTTGTTCATCTGTGATGTTACATGACTTACACATGCACTGCTAATGGATTAATTGGATATGCGTATATTTATCCAATGTGTACT